>NC_045639.1:20090682-20163182 GCF_009829145.1 Chiroxiphia lanceolata
CTGTTCTGGGGGGAATAGTGTGGGAGCAGAGGACATTTGCCAGAGGAAATACTCTGCTTTATGGACCTATGGGCACACCTAGGGCTAATGTAATTATGGAGAAAATGCTTCATTGGAGTATTTGTCAACAATCTTCTTTATAAGTTAAGTGAAACTGTAGTTAGCTTGGTGGAGTCTGCTAGGAAAAGATCCTTCCTGGGTTGTCTGGGTAACTAGACAAGAGCCATATCATTTCAGAATGACCTTGGTGTTAGGACACATTGATATTTTAGGCAATGTTCTTTTAATTTTTGCAAATTTGTAACATTAGTTATGGTTCAGTACCAGTATCAAGATCATTAGTATTAAGTAAAATACTTTTGGATTCACAGGGCAGTAATTGCAGTAGATTTTTCAACTATTTATCAGTAAGTTTTATTCTACTTTGCCATCATCTCAAAGTCCTTTGGCCAAATCTTGTCTTCATGACAAGTGGAAACATTCCACTGTTGTTCATTTCCTCTCCTCAGCCATGGAAGCCATACCTGTGTCCTCCATAATTTTATTGACTTAAAAGCTGGTCTCCTGAAAAAGCTACCACTTCCATGAAAGTTATTACAACGGCACGAAAATAACACAGATGACACTGGACCAACCAAACTTCACACCTGGTTTTTAAAATATTTCATCTGGCCATTCCAAAAGGAGAACATATTCACAGGAAAAATATAGGGTGGCTAGGAAACAGCAGTTACTGAAAGATGTCAGTCTTGTAACAATTTCAAAAAACCCATTTTTTCTTAAGACAGAGGAAAGTTAAGTATTAAACATCAATGTTTTCAACTCATGTTATTCCCTAGTAGCAACTCACGCAGAAGTTTTTAAAAAATGACCATCAACCAAACGAGTGATAGAGCAGACAGATAAATTGATATAAAGTCAACTCAAATTCAATGTAAAATTATTTTATAGTATCTGTAGTAGTTATGTGATTTTTATGAGACAGACAGAACTTTCTGTAGCTTCTTCCACATGTGTAACAAAAAAATGAGCATGCCAACTTGCATAAACAAAGAAAAAATACATCAAAATGTTATAGAGAGGATGGAGCTCTTCTAGTGCTGTTGATTGCTGAGGAGAAAATAAAGAACCCATTAGGAATGCCTTCTATTCTTTAATTCTTTCCCTCCCCCCACCCAGCCCCTCAACCCAACCGAGGCTATTACACACATGAGGACACACACCTTCAATCATTTTATATCCTCCCCAGCACTCTACTAGCTGTACTTCACCCTCTTGCCTTTCAGCACCATATATAAACAGCACATATATTCCCCTGGGACAGTGCACAACTCTGTTTCCTCTCTCGACAAGAATCACATGTAGCAGCTGCCTGCTACGAGCCATGGGTAGAGTCAAGGTCGCATGTGTGTCCTGAGGACCTCTTCCTTTTGTCCTCCACTGAGAATTTTCCATTTGGTCTTTGCTGGGTATCACTGTGGTGACTGCTCTTCAGCAGGGTGGAGTTCTCATCTGGAGAAAATTTCAAAGGAAAAGGAATTTTATATATTTTTCTCTAATTTAAATATTATGTTAATTTTACTTATTTGTGATGACCGAGTGTTTTCTTCTGAAATTCAAATCGCACGCTGAATAACTACACCTATTACATGGTTATAAGTAAAAAGAGTCTCTTGTTTGCTTCCTATCATGTCCAGTTTGCATAAGCTTTATATTATGCTGCTTCAAAGATTATGCTCGGAGCCATATATTGAAAGGTAAATACAGTCCTGATTATTCTTTGTGAGGTAAAATAGTTATAATGAATGTCATGGGCAAATGACACTCTCTTGAGTTAGGTCCCAGGAAAGTTTTTCTATTAAACATTACTAATATATCTTATTTAAGTAATTTGTCATAGCCCTATGGGAGAGATTATATTGGCATTTTAAGAGCAAGATTTGGCCCTGCCACCGTTCCGTTAATTTTGAAGTAAAACACAATAACTTATTTCCCAAAGACTGTTTGAAAAATGTAGGGTTTAGCACTGCTTAGGATGTCAATAACACTGTTCAGTGATCTAAGTAGACTGGTTTTTTTAACAGCAAGGGAGGCTTGTTTTGTGAATGCTTCTGGTAAAAAAAAAAAAAAAAGAAAAAAAGAAAAAAAGAAAAAAAAAGGTTGGAAAAAAAGCCTGGACAAGGAACCCAGGAGCTACTTTCAAAGAAGACTGTGGAGATGTTTTGATGGGCTGATGAACAACCAGAGAAAAGTAAGGAACCCCTGCGAAATTTTTGTCCATATTATAAAAGGCTGTTTCAAACTTAGGAGGAAGGTTTTCTGAAGTTACTGATGAAATATGTTGTTAGGACAGAAGCATAGTGCAGAGAGAGCTCAGGTGCTTAAACATCCTGTTAAAGCTCTGAGGTGCATGTTGGAGCCATTTGCTGTGAATTCTGTGCAATGACCATTGAGAGTGAGCAGAAATGGCTTCTGTCTGCTGTTGCAGGGCATTGAAGCTGCATCACTTGGAACAAATTATTTTTCTACAGGTCTGCAGGTAAGAAGCCCTTAAATTCAGTTGAAAGTTTTCCTCCATTTGATATGCAAGTTTTGGAAAAATTTGTTAATAAGCTTTGACTGTTTCGGGGAGGAGGTAAGCAGAGCCCTGGTACATGCCTATGACAAGCAGGCAAAAAGTGTGTCTGCATCCTGCTACCAGTAGCCAACTGGCTGCAGGTCCTTGTTCAGGGGGCTTGTAGAGTAGCAGACTTCCACATTACACACCTTTATATAATCATTTTTTAGACAAGGAAAAAATTCTCAGCAAAGACTCCAAAGGATGAGCAAAAGAGAAACTATGTGTGGGACAGGATGGCAGCCCTAACAAACACTTTAACAAGATATTTTCAAACGGAATTATTGATTATAAAATTAATTTAGCCTACTCGTCAATTTTAGGCTGTGGCCCCTTTTCTGAAAGTATTGTTGTTTGCTTGTGTTTTAACACGTGATAAAACCAAACAGAAGTGACCTTTCTCCTATGTTACAGAATAACAAGAAGAATCAGGAGAAGTGCTTGACACCCAAGTAGCCTCAACAGTTGGTACACTGTAGCTGTCAGCATGAAATCGAGTGCAAAATTGCCAGATTTGGAGTCCTTCCTAAAATTGCTTGCTCTGTCAAGAGGAAGTAAAGGACGTTGACCAGAAAAATGACACAAGACTTCCAGAGGTAATCTTTGCAGAAACTCCGTTTCACCTGTACAAGAACTGTATCTGCACATTGATTTACCAGTTTAGGAAAGCCTTGTTGCCACCTCTGACTCACAACCTGCACAGAAATCGAATAAAAATCAGAAGAAAAGACCTAATAGCTTCTTTTTCAAATGGATACACTTTGTCTGCCCAAAAGTAAGATAGACAGTCTGTCATGAGAACTTCCTACTGACATAAATAGTAAATTTGTAATAGTAACTTACTATTATCTGAGAAAAATTTTGAAGCTATTTCACAAGGGATGAAAGGACTTGCACCCTTTTGCTTTCAGTGGAGGATTTAAAGAATAGTAAGTGTTGGTACTACTGTCCTCTAGATAGGTATGTATGTGAGATACATATATTTTGTCATTGTTCTCTATAAAAAAGCATCTCCTATTTGGTTTTTCTTGACATAGATGAAATCTTGTGCAACAACTTGTCCCAAGAGGAACGTATTGTAGATATCTTTTAAAGTTAGAAGGAATAGCAAATAGGGAGGATAAATTTCTTCAGAGTAAATTATAATAAGAACAAATGGCCTTCTGCCATACTGCTTATTTAGAAATAGTAAAATATTCTGTCTTTTAAGGCTTGCTATGGATTTCTCATTTTGATTTTTTTTGTTGTTGTACTTTCTGTAACCACAACAAATACTATAGTTTTGTCACCCAAATAATTGTACTGAATCAAAGGTAGTGCATTCTTCATGAGTGGGAGCATTAGGGGTTATCTTAACCCAACAAGACATTAATGACTCCAGTCAAGAAATAAGAACATTTGGAGAAGTAGAGGTGATATAGGAAGATCATTCTCATTACCTGCATATGAATTAGAGGGTAAGCTGCATTCCAATTTTATAACAGACTTTAACCAAGTAAGCTCCCAGAAATGGTTTACTCTCTCATCTTCGTATTGATACTAAGTTATATTTGAAAAACTAATAGATTAGCCATGTCCTCCCCAAAGTGTTTGATTTAAAGTTCAAGCTTTTCCAACTACTATGTATTACCATTAGGATAAAGTATTTGGGCACTACTATGTCCTGGACACCATATTTTTAAGAATATGCTTCATGCCTCATTTACCAGAAATGTATTGAGATTTTCCTGAGCCAACATTCAAAGAATAACTTGACATTTTTCATAGCGTGATGCCATGTTTTTGTCTTTTCTTTTTAATTCCTTTGCCACCCTAAACTGGTATTTTGAATTGATCTTTTGTTTGTTTGTTTAATTGTTTGACATCTAAAGCTCAAATAGAATTTGTTTGTGTACTGTATATAAAATATATGCATAAGAAGTTATTAGATTCTTAAAGTGAATATAGTGTGATGGAATGCATAAGAGCAAAAGAAAATTAAGCTGAATCACCCCTTTAAACATATAAAAGGTATAGAGACAACTAAATTAATCCAATCTCATTGTGGAGTGGGGCAAGTAACAGTTGGCCAGAGATTGTGAGTTTCCAGATATTGCCTGGTGGCAGTTGGCTCTTAGAAGGCTCTTGGTTCCTGAAAATTGATAAGGGAAGCAGCAAGCAAAGCACAGTTACATTATGTGATGCCAGAGAGATGGCGGCTACCTAGAACAGGGGAGCGATCCTTGCTGGGGTTTCATTTCACAGACTCACAGAATCATTAAGGTTTGGAAAAGACCTCAGAGGTCATCAAGTCTAACCTTTTACTGATTGTGACCTTGTCAACTAGAACATAATATTAAGTACCACATCCAGTCATTTCTTAAACACCTCCAGGGACAGTGAATCCACCACCTCCCTGGGCAACCTGTTCCAATGCTTGACAACCCCAGCTTTGTGCAGTCAACTCACTTGCTAAAGTATGATGCTCTCCTCCAGCTAATGCATTAGATACCTGCAGGATCTGTACTGATCAGACTGAACTTTAGACTGAGATACTAGTGTTTAGTTTGAAACAAAGTGGGGACAGGGCAGGGGTGGGAGAGAAGCATCATTTGAATTGAAACAAAAATAAATTCTACCAGAAATCCTATATTGTTGATGTCTCAATACTGACTAACGTAAGTGGTTGTACTTTCCCTGCATGAACCTCACCCTGAAGATCTGTCCCCCAGGCTTGTTAAAAATGCCTGCAGAGGCTGCCACAAACTGTTTGCATTTGGAAGAACATCATCATAGAATGGCAGAACCTGTTATGTGCTTAGTCCCTTGTACGTCTTGGTGCATATGCTGTCTGACATATAGTTCAGGAGGATGCCAAGATGTAAGATAGTGGGTTTAATTATCAGTGCTGGAACAATATCATGTTAGAACATCTCCCCTTGTTTACTACCAGAAGACTGCCTGCTGGTAGCACTGCACAGCTTCCCTTGCTGCCTTAGTGCTCCCAAAATATTTTAACACTTCCTGCCAACTTCCTTAGGTTTTCTCTTTGTTATCACTGCTAATGGGTCCTGTTCAGCATTTCTCTTGCTGTGCTGCTCCATTCTCTCATAAAATGCCAGATTTTTCTTCCACTTATGCTCTAGAACAAAGTTGGAGAAGACTGGGGACAGAAGGGACCAGAGGTTCTCAAAGATATATTATTCAAACAGTTAAGTCAAAAGAAAAAGAATAAGAGCAATTTGGATTGTAATGTGTATCAGAATGGGGATGTTGAGGTGTTTGTTAAGGATGTCTTTTTACGCTTTTTCCCATCTTACAGCCCACAGCTAGTCCCACTGCTTTTGGCAGGGCTCCCCATGAAAGCAAGGCAAGGTTCTCTTCTCTATTCCCACTCCTGCAGGACTAATAAGACAAATCCAGAACAGAAGAAAAGATTGTCTGATAATTTTATTCACATCAAACCTGAATAGTTCAAGCTGAGGTCTCCAGCTCCCAAGAACACATACATCACCGAGACCACAGTTCAGGAACAGAGATGAGATTCAAAAATCCCTTCAGCAGCAGATGAGCTGTAAAGTAGCAAATCACACAGCGTGAACTGCCACAGACAGCAAACAGGGAATAAGCAGGGATGAGCATTGTGAACAAAAGAAAGAGCTGGGGTTAATTCAGGTTCACAGAGAGCTTTGGATCTGAACTAAAAATATATCTCTTAAATGCAAATAGAGAAAATGATAGGTATTTGCATGATTGACAGCCTTTTGAAATAGAAGTGTTGCTATAATTAAGCAATAATGTATGAGTGAGTGTACATTATGACAAATTGGAAGCTTGGTTGATTAGATTGAGCATATAAACTGTCAGTATAATTATCACATTTTAATCATTTTTCTCCATTTTTTATAACAGCATTGTCTTCAGCCTCATTTGGTGCTTATTAGATTGATATTCTAAGAGGAATTGTACAACATAAAACATGTCCTTTAACAGGATGAACTTTATATAAGACTTTAGGTACGTCCATAAACATTTATAATGATGGCTGTTGTGTCTCAACTTTTTGCCACATCTTATGTGTCAAATAATGTAGTTTTAGAGCTTTCTTTACCATGATAAAATATTATGATTTGAAAGTACTTTGTACTCAGTAAATATTCGCTCTCTATATATTTTAGCTGTCACAGGGAAAACATATCACATTATTAGAGCTGAATAATGAATTAATGATACACACTGCAATGATTAACAAGATGCTCAGTCAATCAGTGTGGGAGTAAGTTTTTTCCATTTTCATGCAACTATGCTATAATGTATGTAGTTTTTTTGACAAGGAAATGTTCTTTTCTAACACCCAGGAAACAGCAACGTTTTAACCAATTTAAAAGGTTTAATTTTATACCAGTTACCTTTTTAAAATGTAAACCACTGGAGAAGTAGCACGCTCTTGAAAATGCAGTATAGCAAAGAAAACAGAGCTTCTTAACGTGGTCATGCTCTTATAGTCTTACCCTATCTCAAATTAGATCTGAGCAGTTCTTTCACCACTGTTGAAGTAAGAAAGTGGAACTTGGCCTGGGTGTCAAAACACGGGTCTGTGAAACAAAATTCTTCAGGTGCTTTCACCATTCCTGCCAGTGGTTTGCTTCTTGGCCTTGGGCAAGATGCTTATCTGCTCCTCAGATTAGTGGCCCATTGGGAGACAGAGTTAAGCACATGTGCTCTGCCAGGATTATTGGAAAATTAATGTGCTCTAGGTCTCAGTTTACTGCTGTTAAAATTCACATTGTACAGCCTACTCCAGGCTTTGCAGCTGCTAGAGAGAGAGAGAAGTGCAGAATTTGTGGCCTTTCTGACCAATGGTGAATTTCCTTATTTAAGGATAACTATCAAAGTTGACAGGACAATTGTTCAGTGAGGAATTGCACAGAGCTAATCACAGCAATAGAAAGGTCTTAATTATTCTCAGATTACTTAAAATTATTCTGTGTCAAGGATTTAAATTACCTTTTCTAGGAAAATGTGGAAAAGAACGGTTTGAGAAAAAATTCCAGGCAAAAAAGTGTCTTCCAGAAATCATTTCTCCTTTGCCTTCTGTAGTATATTATCTATCTGTAGCATTATCTTTTCTCAAGATACTTTGTGATATTGATAGTGAAATCTGAGACAGCGAAGTCCTCATTACTTGATTACTTTTACAAGTGGAATATTGCCAAACAACTGACTTGAATATTTGGTATAATTTGCTTTGCCTGTATTTATTACCTTTCCTAAGCTTTCCACAAATTTTCTTTGCAGTTGATCATAGAAAGATTCTCAAAAATTTATATATTGTAGCCCAAATTTGAAGGATATTTGTAGAAAGTTATCTTGAATTCAGAAGGGTAAAATTCATGTAATAAACATTATTTTAGTATAGAATTTTCTTGATCCTTTGAAAATTTACCTTCTGATTTCAACTTTTAACTTTGCAATCCTCCAACAAAATACTTTGGCCTTCCAACAGTCTTCACTAAGTTCAAGGTGAAGATGTTATTTCCAATCTCAGATATTGCTGTCTGTGCAGAATGTGCAATTCTTAATTCTTAATTCTTCTGCTACTACTTCTAATGACCCAATTACCAGTGAAATGCATAAAAGCAAGATTTTAACATTGATTTTTTCCCTTGATTTTCTCAATAGCTTTCACAAACCTGAACTTAACATGCTTTTTATCACAATTATAAGGGTTTGATGTTGGATCTTACTAGGTTTATTTAGTGTTTCAAAAGGCTTAGTGAAGCCCCTTCCATGAACTTATCAAGGAGCTTCATTATGGTATGAAAATTATGTAAAAAAATTACCAGTAAATGGCTGTGTCTTGATTGGAAAACAACCTAGCAACAGAGTATCTCAAAATTCAGTATATTGTTATTTTTGTTCAAGAGATTTACTCCACTAAGAGAATCAAAGACGCAAATGACTGGCAAGGTGGGGAAGCTTGCGGATGGAATCCATTAGTTAGCTTAGTGAATCACAGAATGGTCTGGGTTGGAAGGGACCTTGGAGATCATCCTGTTTCAACCCCACTGCCATGGGCAGAGACACCTGCCACTAGACCAGGTTGCTCAGAGATCTATCAAACCTGGCCTTGAACACTGCCAGGGATAGGCACCCACAACTTCTCTGGGCAACCTGTTCCACAGTCTCACCACCCTCACAGTCAAGAATTTCATCCTAATACCTGATCTAAACCTACCCTCTTTCAGTTTGAAGCCATCCCCCCTTTTCCTATCACTACCTGCCCTTGTAAAAAGTCCCTCTCCAGCTTTCCTGCAGGCCCCTTTTATGTACTCATAGGTGCTATAAGGTCTCCCCAAAGCCTTCTCTCGTCCAGGCTGAACAGCCCCAACTCTCTCAGCCAGTTTTCATAGGAGCAGCTAAGAGACTCTTCCAAGTATAGCTTTATATGACAGAATTCAGCAAGGGACAGATAAAATCTGCCTGCCCCTGACACAATGCTCTCTGGTTACATTTTGCTTTTCCTCGAGATCACTGCATAGGTAAGTAACTGCAAAAGTGCAGTGAAGACGAGGAGTGCTACCTCTTGACATTGTCAGCACTACCAGGAAAACAGTTGTGTTGATCCTGTTAAAGGATGCATGGGTGCACCACAGTTTACAGAACCAGCAGGGGATCCATGTGATGAGACCCAGCACCACCAACCATGTGCTGCAGGAACCCACCTCAGAGGGAGGTAATTTGGGTGGTCTAGCTTGACTCAGCATGGCAGAAAAAAAAACCTCTGCACCTTGCTGGGCTTTGGGTTTGGTAAAACGGAGTGTGTGCACCTCTGTGATACACTTTGAGGCTTTCACACACCCTGCTCCAAGAGCTGTGGGTGTGCTCGGGCTGACGGAGGCATCACGAGCTGCTGGGGCTCTGCATGACAGTGCGACGACTGCACAGCGCCCTGACGAGAGCTGGCTGGCCTCCAGCCACCAGGGAGCATGGGCAGAGCACAATTACACCTGTCTGTATGCATCTGTGTATACTGCCCAGCCAAAACACACCGGTGCTCTCAAGGACACCTTCTCCCACATGCTGGAAAGTATCACAAAAATAGTTATCTAAACCTGTTAGACAGGGATACTGCAGACAGTAGCTCTTGGGTATCTGAGTTGGGACAGGTAAAGAGCAATAGGAAAATTTAGTTTTCAAATGACTGAGGAGTAATTTCCTCACTGGTGAAAGCAGGCTCTCTGTGTTGCATATATCCCCTCATACACCAGTGCTAGCTCTGGGTCAGCACAGTGGAGAAGGTGATAGAGATCTTGTAACCTGAAAAAACATTCAGGTTTGGTTTGGGAAGAAAAAAAAAAAAAAAGAATAGGGCCTTAGTTCTTTTCTTATTTTAAGGATTCTGCTTCACCTCTCAGTGTTAGAAGATTAATTTACTTTCCCTTTTGTTTCGTACCAGTGTGTATTCCATAACATTAATTTATTCCTCAAGGTCTGATAACATCAGTTCTGTGTCCATTGTCATCCAAGTGTATGGGTGATGTGTAGAAATGATAACAGGGTTGCATTTTTATTGTGCTTGATGCTTATTTAACAAAATAGCCTGCTAAGCATTCCTCTTAGATTTCTTTATTGTCTAATTTGTTGGAAGAGTATGAAATAATTTTCTGGCCTGTAAAAAAAAAAAAATTATTTAATGAATTTAGGCATCAGAGAAATACCAATTTTCAAAAAGAGTAAGCAGCTTTTTATTTTGCTATATTTTCCACATAGGTACCTTCTGTTCTTGAGATTGCCTAATATTTTTTTGAATAAATATTTTGTTTTCACTTATGCACTTGGCAAATTTTAGCACAGACTCCTGCTAGAGAAAAATGGTTTGTCCCTGCTAAAAGTTCTGGAGATATCTTCAGAAGAATTTAAAATTCACATTCTTTGGCATCAATGACTGAAATCTTGCAAGAGGATGGCCTTTATGTAAGGGGTGTAATTCTGTCATTCAAGTGAGCTGATCTCTAAGCTTTTCAAAACAAAACAAATAAAAAAACACCCCCAACCCTAAAACCTTTTCACTCACAGTGTAGATTTTTAAAAGTTAACAACAAAATTCCCCGGTGATGCAGCTGTTCTGAACAAGACTGTATAAAAAGCCCAGCAGGACTTTTCCTGCAGCATCTTTGGATTGCTGAGGGACAGTTTAGTTCTGCTATTGCCAAACTTTTTAACTTCATCGAATTTAATAGATATCAAATTTATGTAGACATATAAAAAACATTGTTTTAAACTTACTCAAAAGACTTGTCCTTTTTTGTTCCAGTTTAACCAGGTGCTTAGCTTCAAGCTGCTAAGTTTCCATGAGCCTTAAATGTGACCGAAACTTTCCCTATGCCATCATGCTTGTGTACCATGTTCAATTGGGTTTCCTGTCCTGCAGACCTCAGATAAGCCCACAGTTTCCATGTTCACTATTGGAACTGTATTTTTTTCTGTTTCTGAAGGAAAAATATATTATTTGCAGAGCTACATGTCTACTGGCATTAGCCAAGTTGTAAAACAGCAGAAATTATCTTGATCCATGGCTGCATAAGGAGAAATGTGTCTGACTAAATTGAAAGAAATATGTGTATATACAAGGAATGAGAAGAGCTTTGTTTAGAGTTCAGAAATACACTAGATTTTTTTACAAATGGGCTTGAAATGCTTACCTGCTCTCTGTTGTTTTATATAGAAATCTTGTCTTCTGTGTCTGTACATGGAATACATCCTTCTAGACAAAGGATTTATCATCAACATATAACCGTATGGAAGTAGAATTTGCCATTTGTAAATGTATGGATAGAAAATATATACGTTACACAAATATTTGGGAACTGTGCATATTTGCTGCAAGTTTATGTTTGAAAGGCATCTATTCCGCCCATTTCTAATTATCTACCCATTTCTAATTGCAGGTTTAGGAGGTAGAATTCCATTTTCCAAATGCCTGCTATTTTTCACTAGAACTAAGTCACTGACAAGTTCTCTTTTCAAAGCAGTTTCCTATGTACTTGTACAACATTATTCCACAGATTTGCTATTGAAATGAAATACTGCAGTGACCTTTTTAATTCCCCTGACTTTTTACAATCTTTGAAATTTAGCACAACAGCAGGAGTTTAATCATATTCACTGATGTAAAAGACAAAATAAGGCACCTCTACATTCAGATAGAGATATGACCTCAAAGGTGCAGAGCCTTCAGAGACTCGCTGGAGATCCCCAAGGGCAATTACAGTGATCTTGCTTGTGGTCTCCCTGCAATCTCTGACTTTGCCTCCTGATAACACCAGCAGAAATATTGCACTTACATTGTGTGCCAGAGTATTTTGTTCTTGCTGCTCAAATAGCGTTGTTTTCCTATCAAAGAATAATCTTATATTACTTTATCTCTCTGTTCCAGTTCTTGTCTGCTTCACAACAGTTTCAAGGCGTGAATTTCCAAGGTCTTTGATTCTCTCACTGCTGCAAGGTCTGAGGCTTTGGTTTCATGCTTGTCCTTTTTTTCTGCCGCACTATGGAAGTTCACTGACAAAACAACCTAAACCACTCATCTGCTGGCAGTTGTCTGTTCTGTCAGGGGGTTTGTCACTTTTATTGATTGATGCCAGGTGGACCAAAGGAAGGCTTTAAAAAAATCCCGGCGTGTTTATCCATTGTCCCAGAGTGACAGGGCAGATCAGCTCTCTTAAATCCTCCTCCTGTGCAACAACCATGATGGGGTGACTGATGGAGAATCCCGTCAGCTCTGAGCTGTTTTCGTTGTCAAACTGGAGTGGAGGAGCTGTATATGAGCACTCCACAAATGTCTTTTACTGCTTAACAGTGTGGGGACTTTTGCCTCTGTGTGCTCACACACGCGTGTTCTCAGGACAAGACTGTGAGCAATACTACACCAAGATAGTCCTTTGCATACACTTATGCTTCTTTTCTTGCTCAAATTGTGTCTTCAATGCAAACAATCATGTTAAATACTTCTAAAATTACCCTTTGTAATGTTTATTTGGTACAACTGACTAGAGCTAGAGCAAAGGACTAGTATGAAGTGTTAATATCAGACCCCTTAACTTTTCTGGGGCGGAATGCTATCACTGTCTTACACACAGAAAGTTCAGCACTAACCAATGAATACTGTTGTGAGGCTTTTTGATCATCTCTGTGAATTTAGTCAATAGCTATGGTTCAGTTAATCAAAGGCAGAGACAGAAACTATCATCATGAGCTGGCAGCTACAGGAGAAAGTTCTGAGTGGACAAAGAATTGCATTGATACTGCTTCTGATCTAATTCTTTTATTGAAAGAGACTCTGCTTTTTGGGAAATTACTCAAGCATCAGTCATGAGCACTGAATTCAACAGTTGTTAAGGAATGTACAACATCATCTTAAATCTTGTTCAATTTGCTTTTTGCACATCACTCTCAGTAGCAGAAGCTTTTGGTAACTTCCATAATTGAAGTTAATAGCAATGCACAGGGGATGCTTAGTGGAGCTACAGAAAATCTTGCAAAACTTTTCACTTGAATTCTAGAAATTAATTTTTTTGTTCCAGAGTTTACCATGTGTCTTAAGCTTCCACAGATTAAAATTATGACAAATTGGATTGTCGAGTCCTTTCTTTGGTGTTTGCTCTTTAAAATTTTTTAAATGAGAAAGTTTATTGAGTGATTAGATCAAAGAACATTTCAAAGCTGCATTTGTAGTCATGTATCTAATAGTATTGTTCTAAATGAAAATTTGATTGCCAATCAAGGCTCAGCATCAACACCATGAAGCTTCTTTCATTGGATTTAACCAACTTAAAGTTTTTGATGAACAAATGACAAGTCTTCCTAATCTGGTAGTGTTCAAGTTAATTCATAAAGTAAGACTAAATAGGAAATAAATTTGAGCAGCTGCTCAAAAGTTGCAGAAAAAGAGTTTAGCCATCTTGGGTAAATTACTCCTTGCAAATTATTTGCCCAGCTCAAGTTCACCATTTTTTGAGTGATACTTTGTGGAAATTCAGGTTGCTGAACTGGTCATCTTACAGTTAGCTGATAAAACTTCTGAGAGAAGCCAAATCACATGTTCAGCCAAGATACTATTCATAGAATGACAAATGAAGTCATTTGTCTGAGGACACTTTTCTTGATGAGATTTTGTTTGACCAAAAATTACTTAAAAATTACTTCAGTCTAGCAATACTTGTTGTTAAACTCTACATTCATATGGGGATCTTTAGCAAGCCATTTGTGGCCCTTCATTACCAAATTTACTGCACAATACTTTATATGCTTCCATATCCTTCGCATAAAGCACTACATACAGTAGTTTCAATAAAATTTGTGTGAGATGTTTTACAAAACTCCATCTCAGCAATGGGGTTCCATCAGAAAGAATGAGTATCATAGTGTTAGACTTTCATTTTCCAGGATTTTCCCTGTAAATGACTAAATCATTATTCAGTTGAGAGACAACTCACAGTAAACAGTGCATTGCTTCTAGATGTATCACCTGTGATCAATAGGTTCCCCTTCTGCCTCAGCACTTGTTAATATTGTATATGGGTTTGATTAAATGTTTAAAACCATTTTTTAAGTGGTAGAATTAAAAAGGATGGACTCATTACCAAAAACATTCAGCTTTTAATGCCAGTCTAGAAAACATTTACTGGTGCTATATCATCTTAGGATGTGATCTAATCACATCTAATAACTTATGTCAGACTGCCCTTCATTAGTATGTGGATAGGAGACACATGATCCAAGGGAACTCTACATTTTCTGAAAGAGGTGGCACAGATGAGATCCGACCACACTGCTATTGATTCTCTTAATTCAACATCAACTAGAAAATCTTTTTATTAACTTTTATGATTGCTTCCTTTTGAAATTTTTTTCAATCTCCCTTGCTAGTCTGACATGCCCTGAGTCTCAGGTTTTCCACAGAACTACCAATGCCATGAACATGCTAAATTATACAGGGAGACCCACTGCTTGGGTTGCCTAAGTATTTGTGACAACCAGAAGCACTTCCAGCTTCATTTGGGAAGTGCCCGTGTTTCTGGATGCCACAGGGCAAAAGTCAAAGGTCGATGTTGAAGGCCAAAGTTTGCGATTTTGTGATGTGTGTTGTTATTTCTTGAAAAAAGGTGTAAACCCTTTATTTGCTTTCTCCCCTTTTCGTTGTCAGGATGCTAAGACACTGTACCCCAAAAAAACCTGTGAGAAGAACTTTTATGGGGGTCCATGTTACAGGACTCAGAGCCTGGGTAAGGCAGTTCCCTTGTCCATTCATGTTTGGTAGCTGTATTAAATCACACAGTCACAAACTGTGTTTTCTATAAGAATTTTTTCTCCTTTGCTGCATGGGCAGCATGATGGTCACTTCAGAAGCAGCTGTTTAACATTCCTTTTATCCTCTGTTTTCAGAGTATGGTCCCATACTGTGAGTACACACAACTTCAGTTTGACTTTACAAACCTGGATTAGTTGTGTAGTGAAGTTGTTATATCCCCATTTAGAAAAGGGAAATGAGGTACACAGGGATTTAATTTAGAAGTTTGTGACAGTAAGGCCCTGGTTTGCTTGGTGTAACATATTGCACCTCTGAAGCTCATCCCTGTGGATTGCAGCTGCAGCTGTGATTGGTCAGTAGTTCTGCTCCCATCTAGCATCCACAGTTAAGAAACTGGTTTTATGGACCTTGCTCAGTCTGATTAGAATCCTTGATGTAGAACCAGAGACAGAAGCAGTTTCCTCAGGCAGCACTGAAAGATCTTATCTATGAAACTATTTTTTTCTGCTTTTTGGAGGCCTCTGGATTTATTAGTAAATGCCTTCCCAGTTTGATTGTAAACAAGACTAGACCATACTTTATTCATTTTGGCAAATCAGTTAAATGACTTTTCCATCACACGGCTTCTTATTTGATTTAACAATTAATCATATCAATGTGGAAATTGCACGTCAAAATGTTATTGCTGAAGCTGGCAAAAAAGCTCAGCTTGGCTTTGCCTCAGAGGCTGGCATTTTAAAGAGAACTGACTCCTTTGAACATGCCAGCTTGAACAAACCCAATGCCACTGCCAGAGGCAAACAGCTATTACATACTATTCTTTACCCCAGCCTTCCCTCTCAACATCTGCTTTTCCATCCTGGTTTTTCCCACTTGTCCTTACTTTACCTTGTATCCTTAAAAAAAGCAATACTAACCTAAACTAGAAAACTCCCACTGCATCCTTCTCCCAGTCTGTATATTTTTCCCATATCCATTTGCTCCTGTGTTGCTTATTCAATATTTCAGATTGAAGGCTCCTTTTAATCTGCTGAACCACTGCCAGGAAGGAAAGTTGCTAGAGTGACAGGACAGATTGCCTCCTGGTCTGGTCATTTCCAAGAATGCCCAGTTTCATTTGTCTAGGCCTGGACCAAAGGAAGTTGGCACCACTGACCTTTGAGGATGCCGTCTGCAACCTGCAACATTTCTGTGTGCAAAGGAAGTGAAACAAAGGAAGAATTTGAGGAGATTCAGTGGCCAAATTAAAGCAGTGTGACTTCTCCAACCTAAAGGCTGGCCAAATGGCAGGTGTTTTTTCCAAAAGGGCAGTAGAAAGAATTTTTTTAAACCATAATCAGGAAAAGTTGAAATGGTTGATGTTTTCCAGTTTGATCCCTTTCATCATCATCCTCCTGTCTCTTGGTAAACTCAGCGTTAATTTCCTTCTGGCTTTCTGAGTGGTCCCAGCCACCAGCAACAGTAGACAAGCTGAAATGAAAGGATCAAACCAGAAGTAAGGATAGCTACTTTTGTGTCAGGAGGGGCTCTCATCCCACCTGCCCTGTGCAAGGTCAGACCCTCTCAGCTGTATCCATTTAGGACACTGTAGAGACATGCAGGTTTTTTGCTATTTTGCTATTTATTTTCATTGTTATTCTCAGCCCACGATTCATCCTCTGAATGTTGAAATGCTTATTTTCAATAATGAATATTTCAGTTACTGAGATAAACAGCTCTCATTTTACAGAATTATATATAGAGCTTGGTTGCACATGTTTCACTTCCAGATGCTTGCCAAGTGCAAGGATGGCTGAACTTTACAGTTCAGAAGCCGCGAATCAGGCCCTGAAAGTCAGGAGACTGCCTTTAAAATAATAGAATCTCAAAGAATAATCAGTGTTGGCAGTATTAATTTGCTGCCTGGTTTCTAAGCCCTTGGGGTTTCTATTTTCACTTTGCAAATCCACAAGGACAGAAACTTTCGTGTTTTTTAATGAAAGAAGAGATGGGGTAAGCACAGGGTAAAAAGCGAAGAGACCATGAGAGTTGACAAGACTGACAATGGCAGGCATGCTCTGCAAATACACTGAGAGATGAGACTTGATCCCAGCCTTTGTGGCTTGCACAATGCCTTGAGAATTCATGCTGGTCTCTACAGCAGGCACAATTCAGCACCAGAAACCATCTGCAAAAAAAAGTGTCGAAAATTGCCCCCAAAATTTCTTAGGTTTCCTTGGTATGCAACACAAGTATTTTTATATACTAGCATAATTCTGAAGATTTTTTTTTTTGTTCTCTTTATACTGCAGGAAATACTTAGAGGTAGAATGGAAAGGTAAATGTACGGCAGAGACCCCTGTTCTGTTCTCTACTTTTATATTGCTGGCTGCAGTGGGGTGTTTCTCTGTAACAGGACCTCCTGAGTTTCTCAGTGTGACTTAAAAGCCTGATGGGGAAAGGGGGTAGTACATAAACAAGTGTAGGTTCCCCAGGTAGCTGTGTCTCTACTGATGTTCTCTATGTGGAGCAGTTGCCATTCCTGTGCTCATGAGGGGAGACTAGTCCTGCATTGACAGAGCTACAACAGCCAACAACTTTTGTGAATAATGCATCCTTTCCATCCCAAAAATATATTTTCTAGCTTTCTTCTCTGGTCTCTGTTGTTTCTTAGCCATTCATGTGTTTGTAGGGGAAGTGCTACAGGGCTGGAAAGGAGTTGGAACAGCACTGAAATTTCTTGCTCTTGAGAAGGAATGTGTCCTCTGTGGTGTGCTGGGTATGAAAACACATCTGGGAAGAGAAAGGAATGAAAGGCACAAGGAGATGGTCTTATAATTTTGGGAAGATGACTGTCTGACAACCAAACCAGAAGATGGCTGGGAGGGAAGAAAGGAAAGGAGTAGGGCTGGACATGGAAAGTGGAAATGTTCCAGTGGCAGGAGTGTAGGGACTCCCTGCATTGGAAGCAGGACCACTGAAGTCTAATCACAGTTTTGCCATTTGTCCTAAGTGATCTTGAGGAACTCACACTCATTCCTGTGACTGTTTCTTCACCTGTGAAAAGGAGAATAACAGACAATCTCATTTCAAGTTTATGAAAAATCCAGGGGTGGTATTATCATTGTTAACACTAGGTAGGCACCTCTATCAGGATTGTATCATTGAAAATGTCACTCTAAGAGCCACTTGGAAGTCAAAGTTGCTGCCTGCAGAGTTTTCCTTTGTTCTTGGTGTATCAGCCAGTCTCATCAGCTCAATACTATTCCATGTTGCTGTGCAATGGAAAAGCCCAAACTGCCCCTTTACTGAAAGGGATATAATCATTTGCCTGTTCCTGTACAAACTGCGTGTGACCATTTGAAGCACTCTCTGGAAATTCTCTTTTAAAAATAACAATAAGCCATATTGGTTTTTTTCTCCTTTATTGTACAAGCATGGTACAAATCTGTAAGACCCTTGAAGTGTTGCATAGGTCAGCCTATTCTTTATGCTCAGTGAAAGAGCAACACTTCAATGTTACTCATTTTTATTGTACTCAAAGTGGTTCTATGTACTTGACATACATAAATGATTATGGTCCTTCCCTGAGAAGCTGCATGGACACTGTATGAAGCACAGGAGGAAAGCAGCATGCAAATGCATAACTACTTGTACTGTTTTGCTTTCTTTTAGGTTACTCTTTTTAAAAACAGGGATGCATTAGAAGAGTGTGTTTAATAAATACCTTGGGTTGAGACATCCTTAAACGCCCTTCCATTTTATTTAGAAAAAAAAACAAAAAGAAAAAAAAAGCAGGTCTGCAGGGAAGCTGAGGGACTCAGATATGGAAGAGATCTGGTATGTCATTATGTCAGGGTTTCTAGTGTTACCTAGAACTTTTTTGCAGCTCAAGGGAAGAAACTTTCCAACTGGATAAATAGTAACCTTGAAAAGGCAGTAGACGAAACATGCTAAGTGTAAGATATGAAAAGAGATCAGCAAAATAACCTCTGGCTTATGAGTCCAAAAGTGTAATGATAATATAAGCTTTTGACTTGTCAAAAGTCAAGTTCAGTTACACCATGGAAAGGCTTAAAATGTATATACTGTAAAGTACAAACCCAACGTCCTGAATGGGCCCAAGTCAGAGGGCTTGAATGCAAGATTTGGCATCTGGGTTAAAAAGCATGGTGTCAAGTATTGGACTATACCTATTTTCTTTATGACACCAGGCAGTTAAAGAATGGCTAATCTACCTGTATTTAAGAAGGCAGCAATAGATTTGCTAGGCATTTTAGTTCCAATCCTTTTTCTCTCAGTCTTTACACCCAATTTTTAAGGAAAGAATAATTCTTACAAAATGGAGGCAAGTATGAAGAGATAACTGATATCTATGCTTGATTTCAAGACAAAGAAAGCACTGGAGATATAATCCCTGCGAAATTCAGTAAAGCATTCAGAAGTCTGACAGATGGGAAACAATAATAAATGAAGAAAGATTGACATTAGTAGGGGAAATGATAAAACAGGTAAAGAGTGAAGACATTAGGTAATATTGAAGAGGAGGCTGGAGGAAGATTATTAATGAAGCTTCTCTGGGAATATTCTGAGATGAAGAGGTGACCTATGGATGCAATTTGGTCATACAGTTCTGTAAACTTGTCCATGTTGTAGCCATGGAAAATGCAAGACAACATCCAGAGAGGTGTTTTCCACAAAGATGGAGAATCCATACCATCATCATTAGCCCAGGAAAGATCTTATGTGAATCACTGTGTAATTTTGGCCATCCTTGTTCAAAAGAGATGATTAAAAAGTAAAGAAGCTCAGGGAAGAGCTAGCAAGGTGATGATGAAAATGGAGACTCCATCTGGAGAGAGGGATCTAAAAGAGTTTTTTGCCACTGTTTATAAATGTGTATTTGGTACATGAGGGAAAGAAAGACAAAGTACTATTTAACTAAAAAACAGATTGAAAACTTAGAAGATAATTCTTAACTCTATAAAGTAATCTGAGTTGGGAAGGTCTTCTGGTCAAAAAAGTGAAAATCTTAATTCTGTGTCACTTGTTGGCAAGGATTATGTTATGTGACTGTGTGAAAAGACGGGGAATGAACATGGTATTTCTTAAGGTCCCTTCTGTTACCCTTCCCCACACAGATCTCCTGCAGCTCTTCTGATTGAGTTATCTTTGAGGAACCTAGGAAGGAATGGTTATTCATAAATTTGGTTGTGAGGTGACATATTGTTATTATTCATCAGAGAATAGAAGAAATTCCCCTTTCCTGGAATGGCCCACTTGAGTCTTGCCCTAAAATTATTTTCCAGTCCTCCAAGAACTACTGGTGGGAAATGGCAGTAAGTCTCATCCCCTGTCTTCTGCTGAGGGTTGCATAGGGAGTTATTTAGCATTTCAAAACTCATCACAGTTCTGGATACGTGCAGTTATTTCCCTCTTTGGGAAGAAATACAGACATTCTAGGGTGAAAAAAAAAACCAACCAGTGGCAATGAATACTGAGGGGTCCTTCAGAAGCAGCAGTCCTCACATATGCATAAGCTGGAAATAATTAGTTTATTACAAGCTGATGAGCTAATTCAGGCTGTGACCACCTTGTTTTCTTCTGGAGTGCGATGCCATTGCTTCCTGGGACCACCAGATGCCAGACTTTTACTGCAAAACCTCAGCTCTCTGCCTGCACAATGGAAAGAAATGTTTTATGTGCTTATATTTTCCTGAATTCCTTCAGTTTTGTTTCATGCAAAAGGCTCGTAAGCCTTTTGAGCACCACCCTTCGTGCTTATTTTTAAGTACATACTGTAACTTTTTAAGGTAATTTGAAAACTAATTGTAGGAGGTCACCACAAAACGGCCTCTTTGTAAACTACTGCCTTCTCTGATGAGCCGGTAATTTGAATTTCTTACTTCAAAATCATAATGAAAACTGGGCAGTTAGAAAAAACACCGCTGAAATGCACAACAGGAATACGGTAACACTTGGTACGGGGAAGCAGCAAAACGTTCATATTCAATAGTTCAAAATCATTTGCATTTAAAAACTTAACTGTCTTACACAAACAGACAGCAAAATAATTACAGCCACTCCTATTCGCAGAAATGTTCTTAAGAGAAATGCTTATTCTAATGTTTTTTCAGTAATTTGAGCTGTATCTATTTCATAGTTTTCCTTTCTAATATACACATATTTTATCTAAATTTTACACTTTAAAAATGCCCCTACTTTTATTTGATTAATTTCTAAATTCAGTTATTGCAAAATTATGCAATTATGTTTTTCCTATTAGAGTTATTAACATTCTCCTTCCTATTGCAGAATGTATTATTTTAACAAAGCATGCATTGGTTTATAAAATTTAGAAATATTGAATTAATTTGTAATGAATTGACCATTTAGTGCAGAATGGAAATATTGAACTATGCATCATCCATATTGGGCCAAAGAGACAGCACATTGTGCCATAAACACGAAGAAATATGCACAAGCACAAACACAAATAAAAGAAATATAATTTTGGTTAAAATAATGTAATGGAAATGCAGCGGTATAAATAAACAGGCACATTATTTTGTTACAAGTAGCAGAGATTTGTTTTCAGTTGAAGTTGCTTTGCATTATTTAAAGGGAATACCAAATTTTAAAGTGTAGTATTATTGTAGATTTTTTTTTTTTAATCTCTTATCCTTGTGTATATAAAACATCTCTTGATCAATGTGATGTCAATTGATAAAGCTTTCAAAAGGAAACCTTCCAGGTAAAAACCATACAAACAAATTGGGAAAAAAAATATATTCCCCCCCTATATCCTCTCCCTATATAAAGGCAAAGAGTATGCAAATATCATAAGACATTAATAAAAAATCCTGACAGTTAAAGCAAAGGCTTTCATTAATAATTAAAATACAAATTATGACAGAACACAATGCTTTATTCTATCTTGAAATTATGTTGGTCTACAATTATGATAACACGGGTTCTCAGTTTTGTATTATTTTGTGGAAAAAGAAAAAGGTAACGCAATATTGTTTGGGTACTGGCAAAGAGAGCAAAGTGATATGAAATATTTACTATAAAGGCTTCTCATAAAGTGCATGCATTGTTGACATATAATCAAATAAATAATATTTCTATTATCATAGTTCAACGATGATTAGAACTTTGAATTCAATTTCTCTCTTAGTGTAAAAATGTTAAATACAAGAAAATGTAATATACACCAGAGTAGTCCAGAAGCCTTTTTATCATAATCTCTCAGTGTAGAATCAGGATTTATTTGAACTTGACTGAATCGCCCATGGATAGCAGAAATCCCTATTTGTTCTTGATTCAAGAATAGTCTTTTTCTTGACATGAAAATGTCAAAAAGTTTCATAATGATAGTTTATGATGTCATTATAATTCCCCTCCATTCTTTAAAAACAGAGCATTAAGTCATTCCATTACATTGGCTTATGCTTAATCTTTCCCTTTTTCTAAAAAAATTGACATATTTATCATTGATTTTCCAGCAGATGTTGTACTGGATGCCCTTTTTTAAAAAGTACCTCAGTTAATCTGACCTCTCTTAATGATTACTCACATATCCTTTAGTAAGTGAATAAAACTTTTCTTTCACAGATAGTAGGTACTTAATCCTCATTATTGAGAATATGCTGAAACCTTGAATACTTGTCAAAGATTCATTTTATAATCCTGAGGTTGGTTTGCCGTCAGTGATTTACACTGGGGCTGTGCTTGAAGTAATTGATTCATTCCATACTTAAAGTCTACTACTGTCATTAAAATGACAGTACAACACTTGCTGTTGCAATTTAGATTTACTTGAAAAAAAAAAGGTTTAATTCTCTCCTGGAAATACATGATATTGAAACAGAATAAATCATCTTATGTGTCAAAATAAAAAGACAATAATTTGATTTTTGTTCTCAAAATATTAAACTAGAAACATATTTAAAACACAAGCTAGCTGTTGAGAGGTTTGATGGAAGTTTAGCCCGCAATGGTATGAACAATGTGTTCACATCTTTTTTGTTACTTTATTTGCTTCAAAGAGCATTTTTTAAAGCATTTTTAAAATCTGCCTTTGAAACCGAGTTTTAAGGTACAGCTCCTATAGTTAATCAGCATGTCAGATGCAATGCCCCTTGATGCTAAGCTTTTATAATACATCAGACTGTAATTTTCTGTCGGTGAAGATGCCACACATGAAAGCATGTGCACATTTACAGTGACTCCAGACGAAACTATTCAGGCTGCTTTCTCCCAGTATATGTTGTCTTTTCTGAAAAACAGAATCAAATGCCAAGTGTTTAGCCAATTCCTCACACTGACAATGTGACATGCAGCTTTCATTTTCTTGAGTGTGTTTGACGAGGGGATTAACTAAGTGCTAAGGTACAGTAGATCCCTCTAAAGGACGGAGTAGTGTTTTCTCCTGTAGGTCTCAGTTTTGCAAAGCTGTTCAGGAAAGAATTCCTGGTGAAGGCACTAATTGTTGCCCAGAAAACTACAGTAAGTTAAAAGTTCTATTTGATAGGAAAAAAAAATAAAAGGTTATAAATGAAAAAAAGATTTTGTGCAACTCTTCCAGTAATATCATGTCATGTTAATTTTAATGAAGCTTCATTAAAGTTCTCAGATATGTAAGAAAGATAATTGTCGTTAATTAACATTGTGGTTCTACCCGCAGCTGAAAAACATGCTGTAAAATGTTAATAAGAGAAAATATTCAAATATGACTGAGGTGGACCGAGACAGTGTGAAAGAATTAATTAAGCCACAAAAGCTGCATCATTGATAGTTTAGTAAACTATCAGGAGACAAGAAAAAAATTAGGTTACTGTTAAATAGTATCCTTTCCAACCTTGATGTGCCTAAGTAGCAGACCACATGCAAAAGCAGGAGGTCACTTAGGACTGAATTCTGACCATAATAGCAGCTCACACTCCTCCCACCGAGGTCTCTGTGTTTTCTGTGCTTATTCAAGGACAGAGCAGGGTCTCCATCATTTAGGACATCTTTTGCACAGCACAGTTAAAGAGAATAATTTGGCCCTGACTGTAAGATCATTCTATATCTGGGAGGGCTAAATTTAGCTCTGCATGTGCCACAATGTAGTACTTTGCTGTGATAAAATTTGCCTTGTTTCCACTACTGTTGAATCAGGCAAGTGAAAAAAAATTGCAGCTATCTCAGTGTTTTCACAAAGATTATATTGAGTTTGGGCATGCCACTGTTCCGACAGTTGATATACTGTTAGTATAGATGTAAAAGGAAAAAATTAAGTGATTATTTCATGGCTTTAAAGGCATACTGATTTTTGCCTCTTTATGCAACCTGAATTCTGCAATTCAGTGTCCTTTTACTTTAAGGACCAGGGTTCTGTACATCTATATGGAGGACAGCTTTAAATAGCTGATTTTTTTTCTTGTGCCTGACTGGGCCTCCAGAATCAAGTCTTGCAATTGAAGTTTTAGCGAGGAGGAAAATATCCCTGTCAAACTTACAATTGCTCATGAACAGGAGCCTACAATATAAATAATCATAATTGTTGGGGCTGAGAGTGCTTAACCACTGCAGTGCTATATCATTCTTCATCTAAAATCTTTTATGACTTGATATCCCACCACAGGAATATCCGATATTTCTTCAACAAATATCATCTGTAACTGTTTTGGTATGGTTACAAGTTTTTGATGATTCACCTAACTATTTCTCTTTAAATAGCTTCTTCTGTTTCTGAAAGAGAGAGAAAAAGTTGCAAGTAATACATCCTATTAGTGGTAGACCTAAAAGACCCCACATAATGGGGCAAATCAATTTATTGAAGGAACTGGTAATCAAGAAAAATAAGTGTTTTGACAGTATGTTCCACAGGTCATTGAATTTCATTTAAGTAATCTTCTAAAAAAATCTGCTAATTTGGAACAAACACTGTCTTGGACAGATCTCTTCTTCATTCAGTGAGAATCCCAAAGAGTTTACTTTGCCTGAAATTTAAGCACTTTATCGGCCAATGTTAAAATCATTTTGTGCTGATATAGATATATAGCAAATGCTCTTAAAGTATGCAAAAAAAAAAAAGGTAGCCAGAAATGAACTGATTACAATTACTCTTTACATTTCTGCAGTTAAACCCATAACTAGAAAATACTGCTGCCATTTAATTCTCTAGGAGATGCTTTGTTAACTTGCAGTTAATAATAATGCAGTGCTTTTTCATTGAAACTCTTCTCTTCCTTTTCATCAGAAATATCAGTAGGAAACATGCTCTGTTGTGTTGCGTGCAGCATTAGAAGCACACTCCACCAATTACCTTTTTAAAAAAATACAGATGTTGCCAGGAAGTTTGGGGTTGGTTTAGTTTGTGTATTTACTAGCAGCTGATGCAGTCCTTTGCTGTGCATAACAGCTGAGTTGTGTGTTGTAAGGGCACTGTGTGTCTTTAAAAAATGTATTCTTTTTTGCCTGAAGTACATTCAGACCTCAAGGTGTGTATGAGAGGGGACTGCCCTGGTACTAGGGCATAGTACCATATTTTTGTAACTGTTATTTGGAGAAGACAGGGGTTCAACCTGCCCCCCAGAGTGATTTGATGAGTGAAACTTTCCTAGTGGGAGAGGGACATTTTGCTACTGGCAAATAGTCTCCACATTCACAAAGTTAGAAAATTATCACTTTAGGAACAAAGATGCTACGTAGTAGGATGTGATACAGAATATGCTGTACTGATCATAAATCACAAAGCAGCTGAACTAATCTGCACACAAGGAAAATGGCACTCTAATTTTCTGTTGAAAATCCAGACAACATTCTCACCTTGCATTTCACTGCACTGGTGCTGCTCTACAAAGGAGAAGAAAACTGATTAGCAAAGTGTTAATCCAATAATTGTAACAAATAATTAGCTTTGTAATAATTAGACAGAGAAGCATATAGAATAAGAATTACATCAAATATGAATTCTTTCTATTCTCCCTCCCTATCACGTTCACAGTTCAGTATTTGGGTACAAACATCTTTATATGAGATGACAGACAGTGATTTCTTCTTTTCATATGAAAATGTTCTAAATACATAAATTGTAAGGCGAATACCATTATGAGCTGAACACTCAACAAAAATAGCAAGGCCAAGATGTTTTCTTTGACCCTCTTTTCTTCTCATTATCCCTTCCTCAGGACATTCACTCCTTGTTGTGACTCTTTGTAATTTCTCTTTTATTATAAATTGTTAATATAAAAACGCTGTGGCTCATGAAGCTTCGGGTATAATAAATGCTATTCATGTCAGAAATAAAATCAGATTGACATGCCAGAAGAAAACACTTTTAAAGCTGGTGAATATTCAGCTCCTGATAGGATTCCCTGCTGCTTAGACCATCTCGCCTTAATGTATTTCTTAGGTGTTTGTCAGCTAGAACATCTACTGTTGCAGTTTCAATGTTGCTTAATGAACGTTGCTTAAAAAACCATTTTATATTTCAGATTTTATGTGGACATTTGTACTTGTGTTGAAGCCATGTAACGAGACTGACAGCTAAGAAGAGTGCAAAATGTTTGAAGCAGAAATAAGCTGGAGATAGCTTATCTGACCAAGGAGGACACAACCACCTAGCATGGAGGCTGCCTCGCAAACTCCTGTCTCGATGAACTTCACCGGCAATCCTTCAGTAAGAGATGCCCTTAGCACAAGATCAAAAGGACCACATTGCCTCAGTCGGGGTCTGGTTCTTGCATTTGGGGCTCTAAGGACCAAGAGCTCTTGTTCCTTATAATCTGTCACTCCTTTTTTGTAAAGCTCCTTCTGCTGAGACCAGGCAAACTCCTCAGGGGTTCGCAGACCTCCCTCAGCAGGCTATGCCTGTGGGAGAGTCCCTTGTGTGTCCCCACCCCTGTCACCTCTAAAAGAAGCTGCTTCAGAGTCTCCCCTCATTTGCATGGAGAGATTTAATTTCCATCCCTTAAATATGACGAATTGCAGAGATTTCCTTCAGTTAATGCTTTTAACAGCTCCCAATAAACTTCATTAATCAGGCCAGCTCTAGGCCCAACGTGCAGCCTGGAAGCAGCTAATTTGCCTGATGAGTCCGCGACTTTAGTGAATAAACAGGTGGATAAGCCGAGGGTTTTATGGCCTTAATTACACTCTAATCAGTTCAGCACTTGGCGGCCAAAAGGGAAGAGGGAAAAAAGAGGTGGCGGCAGAAAGAGCATCGGCAGCCACTACTCAGTCAGCTCTGCCCTCTTGCTTCCCCCTCTCCTCTCCTGCTTCCAGTCTTTGTCTCTCTCCTCCTTCTTTCTCTGCTATCTGTCCCCTTTTTTTCCTCTCTTTCCACCCTCCTGTTTCCTTCAAATGAAAATCATCATCTGATGGAGAGAGGCTATTTAGTGCTTTCTTTCCTGCTACTTGCTGCCTCCCCTTTTCCTGTCTTTTTTATGTTTCTCTGTCCGTACCTCATTCCTTCTCTCCCCTCTCCCCTGCCTCTGGGCCCTGCTCCCCCCACCACCTCCATCCCTCTCTCTACTGCTACATATTCTCCCTGTCACAGTTAGGCCGCCTGACAAATCACTTCAAGGGCAGCCTAACTTTGAAGGACAAGACAAAGCTTTAGCATATGGTCCAATCCCCAGATGTTTGTCTCTCTCTCTTGCTCTCTCTCCCTCCCCTCTAAGAAGGACTACTTGGGAAGCCCGGCTTCTTTTTGTTCATCCTCTCCTCCCTCCCCCCAAGTTTTGGTGGGGGGCTCTAACTAGCAGCGAGGGCTGCTGTTCCCTTTACAGCCTCCCCGCGGGAGAAGCGGCGCGGGGAGCGGGGAGCAGCGGTGCTTTTTCTGAAGCTCAATGATGTTTTTTCATGGCATGGGGAGGGGCCGTGGCAAGAGGATACTCCTGGGTCTGGTCGGACCTGCCTGGCAGCGTCATGCCCGCTCCCGTGCCGTCGAGGGTGGCACGGCTGGGAGCCGGCGGGATGCTGCCGAGGCCCCGGGGCACCCCGCCGGGAAGGAGAGCCCGGCTGCTGCTGCCCCGCACGGAGCACCGCACTCCCGACCGGGAGCAGGGAGGGACGGAGGGAGGGAGGGAGGGAGGGATACGGCGAGGGGGAGCCCGCCAGAGCCTCCAGCCCCGGGCAGGGACCCTCCGGGGGCGACGAGGATGCTGCTGCCCCCGCCGAGTGGCCGTGCCAGAGGGGTCGGGGTCGGGTGGCGCGGGGCAGCAGCCCGCTCTCCCCCAAACACTGCGCACCCCGAGATCTGCGGGGGTCTGCCCGGCTCCCGTGTTTATTTTCAGGATTCGGCTGGAAACAGCCAGCTGTGCCAGCCAGGCATAATCCAGCAAACCCGACAGCGAGTGTTCAGCCGGCCGGCTTTCTGTGATCCCTTCTTGTCCTAAGTTTTGTCCTCCAGTAAGAGTAGCCCCTCGCACCGTGGTCGGGCCAGCATCGAAACTGCAATGTCTGCCTCCCCGCCGCTGAATGGGCTTAAAAACAAAACCAAAAAAAGCTATTAACGAGGTAACTGTGGCTCCTGCCTTGCCGTGGGAAAGCCCAGCTGAAGGAAAGGGCATCGCTGCTGCTTGCCCGCGCACACTGGCTTATCTAACAGGCTCCTAAAATCGGCCACAGGACTTTTTAAAAGCAAGCATATTTTTCCCTTCCAAAAACTTATGCTGAGAAGAATTTGTTTGAGCGTTTTATCTCGGCTGTCAAAAGCGTTTTCAAGGAATAAAAGATTGTGTTCTCCAGTACCCCCTTCTTAATACACTTTTTCATCCTGTACGTGTAACAATATTGAGACTTAAAAAAATGAACTGTCACAAAAGGAAAATGGAATTCATCTTTGTCTGTCTGTTTTCAGAGGGATTAAAACGTTCCTGTTATTTTGGAGGATGACATGATTTTCACGTGACATTTACATGGGAGTCTTTATGATGTCTCCTGTTTATTTTGTTTTTAACTGTGCTAAATAACACTTTTCCACAGCTTTATAGAAGATATTTGTAGTGTATGATTCAACTCCATTAAAAAGAAAAAACACAACAACTTGGTCTATATGACCAACATGTATTCTTAACTGTTACATATTTTTTATAAAATCAAACACAGTGCATCCTTTGCAGATTAGTTTTGAGAGCATTTCCTTTAGACAAAACAACATGGGAGTTTATGGGAGTTTTTAAAGTGGAGAATGAGTTTTATCATTTACTTTTAAGTGCATTTACTTTTTTGATCAAAAGTAATTATGAGGAGGTAACTCTTTCTTAAAATTATCAGTATAATGGATAACTTTGAAGACAGTTATAGAATGACTTCTCTTTTCATTTTCAATGTTTCAATGTTTTATGGCTCTAAGAATCTTGAGTGTACTCAGTGCTAGATTTTTTGTGTCTTGCTGTTATGACAAAGTAAAATCCTGACACTTATTCTTGGGTATAACTGAGAAGAAATGGACAGCAAAAACTTGCAGCATTTGCTTGCTGTACCCAGATTAAATTGGCTGCCCCTTAATCAAATAACATCTTGTACAGTTATGTTGCCTTGATGGAATCCGGGATCGTTTTGTCCTGCAGTTCATTTCCAGGTCTGCGTATTGTGTTGCTGTTTGATAATCAAAGCGAATTAAGACATTTTTAAAAACACACGAAATTCCCCCTCCCCGCCCCCGTCCAAGTTCTGCAAATTCTCAAAGTGGCCCTGGAGAAATACAAATGCACAAAGCGACAGGCGAAGCCGGGCCTGTGCTCAGCACTCCATCATTCCTTGTCACAGGCGCAGCCACTATGCATTATCCTGCCGTGATTGATAGAGTGGGTTTGTGCAGACTGGGGGAGCTGGGCACGGCTCAGATGGGGCCCTGTCGTTCTGGCTCCGTTTCATACTACCTGTAGGGAAAAGGAAAACTTTGCTGGGATTGGCATTTTGGCACTGGTCGGAAATTTTACTTCTGTGCCCATAGAGTAAAGGGAAATGCGGCTTTTAGCTTTACGTGGTGATGTTCCAAAAACAGGAGGCAGAGGAAAGAAGGACAGACCCTGCTTACATAAGTAATATCACAACAATGAAATGGCTTTCAGTTTATAGTTTGTTTCTTCATTTTGTTTGAGAGCTTCTTTTGTAGGCAGTGTAGTCAAAGACTTTTCCTTATCTTTCGACTCATTTATTCATCAGAAGGAGCTGACAGAAGGCCCATACTTTTAGTGCAGTGCTGCCCTTTTAAGATTAATCTGCTGTCAGTGTTACTGGTCACAAAAATAGAATAAAATATACATAAAGTAGATTGTTATATGCAAACCCAAAGCATAATAAAAATTCTATTCTCAAGATATAACAGGTGACCAGAAAGTCTACATAAAGGGGCTATTATTGCTGTAGGACAGAATGTAATAATTTATGCAGTTAGTATCTTTGACATATTTTTGTTCAACTGAGGAGAAGAGTTTAGGTTTCTTTTCTATGATCATTCAAGTTCTTGACTAATTGATGTGCGATCAAAGATGACAACAATCTCACCAGTGTTATGTAAAACTGTAATATCCTTCAGTTCCTTCATTTCTTCCTGAAATGGCCAAAGGCAAAATAATTTGCATAAAAGGTCTCAAGTTTTAAAATGTAAAATTTCTTTCTTTTGGGAATTCTCTGTGATCCCTGAAGATTTCTATGGATGTTTACAAACTTAATCAAAATGAGCATATAAATATTATTGCAAATGATTGTGGGGGGAAACAAAGCTTTCTTTTGTTTAGTATATTAACAAATTACAATAATATGGAATGACATATTTTAAATGTGATTTTTGAGTTCACATCTATATTTATAGTGATTATTTGCTGGAAGGGGCCACTCTCAGATACTAATTGATGAATCCTAATTTATCATTCTGTGGACTCTCTCCATTCCTCATTTGATTTCTCTGGACAAAACTGCCTTGATACAGGAAAACAAGGATGCTGTGTATTTTATATCAATAGAAGAAATTGTGAAAAATACTTTCTTCTACAAATTGCTTTAGAAAATAATCCTCCATTTCTGTGTGGTTGTCTTTTTGACATTACTGAAAACAAACAAGAAGGTTAAGTGTATCAGTACTCATTTTAGACTCTGCCATGCTACAGTTTGTGCATTTATATAATTTGCAGGGAGTTTTATGGACTATACCACGCCAGCAAGTATGTACCCACTTTCACATCCTTGTAATTTGGAAAGATCATTTTTATTTCTTGAGAATTTTAGATAAGAAAGGCGTATTTTTTACTTTGTATCTGAGACCTTTTCTACAGGGAAGAAAAGTATCAACCTACTTGCCCAAATATTAGTGCATATATTTCTGTACAGACATGATTTATGTATAACATGTGCTTGCACAAATGAATTTTGCTGTTTATTTTTTTAAATATGAAGTCAAGATAGGAAGATCATTCAAAATTTCAGTTCTTTCCCTGCACCTCACCTGTCTTGCAGCATTCTGGAATATGTTCCCCTTAAACATTTACTTCAGGTGGGATACTTTACTGTGGTTTAAATCCTGCTCTTGCAAGTGTCTTATACCTAAACATGTGAAAATGTGAAGCAGCTACTTAAAATATGCTTACCACTGTAGAATAATTAACATCACCCTGGAGTAGTACATCATAGCTAATTCAGTGAGCCCTGCTTTACAGCTGCCACCAAGCAACAAGCAGTAGTTATAAAACGCTCACGTATTAGGATATTCCTTTAACACCTCATTTATTACTGTAACATGAAAAATGTCCCCTTCCATTTATTATGATATCACTGCATTAAGGATCTTAGTCACAAAGAAATTATTTGTATATGCACACATATAAAGGTGCAATTTCCTTGTAAAACATAGAGAATTTGTCTAACAAGTTATCTTTGATGCAGATGAAATGGATGTTTATTGAAAGGAGGATGGCAAGAGTTGAAGAAGTGGAGTCGTATGCATAGATAAAAGATAAGAGTGTAGTTTGTGTTTTTCTCTGTGTTTAATGCTTGTTTTCTCTGAACAAACACAAGAAAAAGCAGCTGTAAACAGAGATGAGAAGCACAGACAAACAGACACGCAGGCACACACATGAGTGTAGGTTGACAGTCCACTGCCTTTATAAACATATGATAAACCCAGAGGCAAATTCAAAGCTGCCAACACAACTACTAAATGAGTCTGCCAAAGAGCCAGATGCTGCAGCTGGAAAAGCATTTTCATTGTCTTAGCAGCTGCATACAGCAATTGCTATCCCAAAAGGAGAGGAAGGAATTGGGAATATGGTTATCAATTAAATGGTACCCAGTTATGCTTCTGTGTATATATGTTTGTGGGTGCTTATGCATGCAATTATGACAACAACTATGTTTACTAGGGGGAGAAATATGTTATTTTTTATTTTCTAATGGCTTCTTAAAGGCCAATAATAGAATTGGTTGGGGAGGTCATATTCTAAAGAAGCCTAAGATGACTAATTCTGATTTTGTGGTTTTTACAGCTGCTGGTTGAGAGAGAGCACTTGAGTGCTGTTTGGGATCCACACAAAGATACAGCCTTCCCCCCTACATTCCCCCACCCCAACAGTGTGCATATGGGATTTTGATTCAGGGAAACAAATTGGGGTAATGCAAATATTTTCAAGGCACAGTTTAATGACTGCGAGGCTCAGAAAGGGTGTTTTGTTCAGAGCCCTAGAAAGTAATGCTCTAACTTTTACTCATGCAAGGTACTTCATGAGATCAGGGGTTACTGGGAGGACCTGCACGGCAAAGAGAGTATGTGGTTTAAACAGGATTTAGGATGCAGCTTAATGACTGCTTGAGTTAAAGAACAAAAGGAAACTGAGCAAATCTGTCTCTGTAATGTAGGGTTTTTTACCCAGAACAATAAGGAGAGAAAGGTGAGTGGGAATGGGGGTAGCTATTCGTGTTCTTCTGGTGAGGCAGCCTGTGGTCTGCACTACCATGCTGCTCCATCTGGCTCCTATAATGGCTGTGCAGCCACTGCTAGCACGAGACAATATATATTTGAATTTACAGTGACTTGCAAAGACAGATGTGTGTAATTTGTAGAACTGGTCTATGTGCAATTAAGAAACATGGTAGCTGAAGTGGTGTCCCCATTCTTTTTCTAAGAAGCTGCACAGAATTGTGCTGTGAACTAATGAAGAAGTCTTTATATAAAATTAGAGATTGGGAAAGTATGTGCTAAAGCCTCCTTGGCTAGATAATTACTTTTTTATCATTATAATGACCTGTCCTACTAATAAAGTTTTTTTCCCCCCAAAAAAGTTCATCAACCATGTAAGAAAGGGGACTAAAAGAGAAAATCAATTGAAATAATTATTTCACAGGCTAGACATATTTTTAAATGTTTCCCTTTAAGTGGTTGTATATCACTACATGTGATTTGTATTATAAAAGTGACAAACTATTAAAAATCCCAACCAATGAACTAAGTGTAGATCCTGGCTGGCGGACAGCACAGATAGGGCCCATGTGTAAGTATATCCATTTATTACTGCTTTTAGAGGAAGCTGAATTGTGCATGTATTTGTGATATTAAAATATTGAATCTGAAATACTGTTGCATAAATTAACTTTCAAATTTGTCTTGACAAAAAGAGAGGAAGGGAACTGTCTGCAAAAGAATAGTTACTCATTTTCCTGCTTTTAGTTTTCACTGGGAAATTATTATAGTCAATATCCAATATAAGGAGGACTAAGAGTTTTCTCTTTAAAATAATGTTTCTCAGAGAAGTGAGTTCCACCATACTTACAGACAGCAATTTTCTGTCTAATAGAATATCCACGAACACGTAAGATATTTTTCAGTGAGAAAATACAGCTTTCATACTTTCACCAGGTAATTCTTCTCTCCTTGCTCCCCTTTTTATTTTTCTATCTCTTCTGGATTTGGTGTCTGCCTCATTTTGTTGCTCCTAAGTCAGCCATGGATCAGAATGCTCCTAAGTTAGAAGTGGATCCAAAGAAGTGACAGAATTGCAGATGGAGCCAGAATAAAGTGAAAAGAAAAAGAGAAGGCAATGTCCTACAGAGCAAGCCGCAAGGTAGATAAAGAACTTTTGTTCGCCGTTTGGTGGAATAGTTGTGTCTCCCAGTAGGCTGAGCAGGCTGGCTGATACATCCAGAGGGGACGGGTGTCAGGCTGGTGCAGGTGTCAGTGGCTGCCAGTGAGTGATTGCACCATCAGCCTCCTACCGTGATCCATCATGCGGGCCCAGCCGGTGAAGAATCACAGCCTCAGCAAGGTGCTGAGCCCAGCAACATATCATTAAACAAGGTTACCACCGGCAGATTTGTTCCCATGATCAATCTGGTCAATAACCGTTCCACCTCGCTGTGTGTTTTCCCCCCTTAAAACATAAACAAGTATTATGAAAGTGGTGGCAAAACAATGTAAAGCTGTAAGAAGACTTCATTTGTCCAACGGCAGGCTGCAGGTTTCTCGTAAATCCCTTGAAAATCAGGAAAAAAAAAATCTTTCCTACAAAAATTTATCCTCAGAATAAGCCTCTGAGCTAATTCATATTTCATGACTTGAAGTTGTTTTTTTCAGACTCGTTCTTGGATGAATTTCTTTTTCTTGTTAATTTTCAACCACCAACATGTAGTTCTAATACATATTAGAATGTGTGCTGTGTAATACCTGTGTCAGTTAAGAGTCATCCATAAGAAACTTCCTAGAAGACAGAAATAAAACATTTCTGTTGTTGCTTTGCTTTAATTCTATTTCTGGTATTAACCCTCTGTTAGATCTGAACAGCCCTCCTCCCATCCTACCCCCCAGCATTATTGTGCTGTGCACAAACACCTCCCCATATGAAATCCTTGTGCTTGTGTTCATGTGAATGCAAAAACCACCTCTGTATGCTCACAGGGCTGTTTTTCTTTCCTGCTATGATGATGTGTTGCAAAATCCTGGGCAGTAACTGGGAGATCTTGGAGTGCCCCAGCAGATAGCAGCTCACCAAGAGGGCTATTAATACAGTGTTTGTGTTGCACTCAAATGGTTATGATACAAAAGGTGAAAGCCAAATCAGAGAGTTTTACAAACTCTTAGGCAGCAACAAATAAACTGAATTTCTCCCCAGCAGGCTACTAAGCTTTGGAAAATGAGTAAAGGAGGCTATGGGGAAAAACAGAGCGGACATTCCTCCATCATCTCTGTTACAAACACAGCAAAATCGTGTATTGATCAGGAACACAAATACAGAAGGGATTGAGAAAGGAGTATATGTCTATTGGAAACAGCAAAGTAGACTGTGACCTGGTGTGCTTTCTCTTTGGTAACCGTACTGGTGACTGTATGGCAGCCCATCCTCCTCTGAACTGTGCAGCTTGCAGAGCTGTGCAGGGCCCTGTTCAAGAACAGGCTGTAAGGTAGATCACAGGTATCATTAGTTAAGCTTGTTGTACTCAGAAAGAAGCATAAACCAAGTCTCTGTCCTGTACAAACACAGGAAGTGGTAGTTATGCTAATATTTACTGGGGTCAGTTAGATTTTTGTGTAATAACAATTTTTTCTTATTTTTGGGGCCACGTAGACGGAAAAGCTCAGCTGAAGTGTTAGCTCCACGAAAAAAGTTGAAACTTACTAAATAAGAAAGGAAATCTGACAGTTTTAACCTCAATGTGATTTTTAAAGCAGTTCAATTTTTAAAGCTATTGGATACATGTACTGGATGAACACTTACTCACTTGTGTCAGCTACCCTATATTCTTTTTACCATCTTCCAATCTGAAGGAAAAATAAACCAAACCAGGCTTCTACTGAAATGAAATATACTTCTGAGATGGTTGTTTCCATTGGCTTGGCTAAATCAGTTTTAAAGTTTTCACATGTAGACAGACTGACCATGCCTGTGAATGAATGGCTGTCACTAAGCCTATCTGACCTTCCCATTAATAAGGACGAGTCTGAGGGCTCAGGGAAAATGTGACACATGGTGCTCTCCCCTCCTGTGTACTTCAGGTCAGAAATCGCCCTGGGTGCAATGTCAGCACCTCCAGCCAGACCCATATTCCCCACAGCCTCCAGACCATTAATGCTCCATCGCCGATTCCATCCTGGGGACTCCTCAGCATTACTGGGACCTCAGTTACAATGCTGATGCTTTCCCAGGTACCAAGAATTTTCCTTCTTTAAAGGCCCCCAGACTTCTCAGTCTTGCTCTAACTGTAGTTCAGAGCCTGAATCCATTGAGATGCTTGTAACAACAAATCTTACCAGGGGAAAAAAGGATGTGTAAAGCAAAGGATTTATTGTTAGTGCAACTGAAATTTTGGCAGTTTGATCAAAGAATTGTTATTAGGATATTAGTCCAGATCAGTTCTTACAGAAAGAAGAGAGAAAGGAAACAGAGTAACAAAACAGAGACACAAAGAAGGAATTAAGGAAAGAAAGAAGGAAGGAAGGAAGGAATGAAGAAAGGACTACTATACAGAAAAATTCTCAATAATAATAATAATAATGATGATGTTAAATTGTTGTGCACATTTCCTAGTATCTTCCCATTTTGCTGGTGCTACACTTACCCTTTCACCAATCCCTTCGATCCTAAGGTCGGTGTCTGCAGTCTGGTGTGCGAGTGCAGTGAGTCACCAGCACCACAAGTCCTTCCTGGGGAGGAATAGGGAGTTATGTTGATAGTTACTTCTTCCTCACTTGAGGATCCTCTGGGGACCATAATTAAATATTTAATATTATGCTTTTAGACCCTGGGCTGAAACTCTGCATTTCATAAGGCTTTATATGTATATATGGTATATATGTATGCATATATATATGTATATACATATGGTACCTTTTATATATGTTAGATACTATTTCTTTCTCTTTATTGCCCCTGAAACATGTTCAGTGCAGTTCTAGGTCAATATTTCTGTCACTGACAATTGGTAACAGAATAATTGTTCATAGCCATGGGGTCTCCAGTGCCAGACTTGTGTCTCATCTCTTGTCACCCCATGCCTTATCATCTTCACAGCTTCTTGTGTCCCTACTCCTTAAGGCCTCTCTCCTGGCACAACAGACCTGTGCTTCACTACATTAGTTCATTGTGTTAGAGTCCTAAGTATCTCATCCTGCACGGAAGAATTGTTTGTTAAGTGTAAACTAAATAAAACCTATGGTTGTACTATTGAAAAATAAGCCATAGTCACTTGATCTTTGGAAAATCACTGTTACAGCTAAATTAAGAAGAAAAAAATGACCCAGGCAAAGTAAGTCTGAGAAACCTCATCCCTGACATTTTGTGGGGTTGGTACAAAGCCCAAACCTGGTACTAATGATGGCAACACTCTGTGACAAGGCTACTGGGCTCTAATATTCTGCTAAGATGCATGAAGTAGGCATCTGCTTGCCACCCTACAGGACCTGGTGGAGTAAATCTAAACTCTGATAATACTAGTCATTGATTGTGTAGGGCAGAGCCCTACACAAAAGGCAACAGAAGCCATGGAATAAGCCCAGAGAAGTTAACAGAGATCAGCACAGATTGCAGGCAGATCAGGATTTTGAGCTCGGATCCTCAATAAGGAATTAATGGGATTTAGGCTTTATCCTGGATGTTACATAATTTATTAATTCCTAACCAAAATCTTAGGAAAATCTGCAGTCATACTGTAATAATTTTAGGTAATTGAAAATGTGGATACGTCTCCAAATCTAGGCTGGCAGAACAAATATGAGGTACTAGCTGTATTAAAGTATTCAAAAATCTTCTGTGTTTCTGGTCAAGCAGAATAAGAATTCCTCCCATGATGCCTGAAACTTTCTTTGGCTCTGAAGTTCACAAAAGTGACAATCAGTCTAGAAACATTGCCTGAATGTTTATGTTAGTTTGGTTTTGAAGAGATTAAGGACCTTTCTCTTTGGAGTTGACATCCCTAACATCAAGAGACATTTCACAGTATTCAATATTTTAAAACAATGTATTTACTTAGGTTACAATTTAAAAGTGGATCATTCACTGCCTGCGCTTGTGAGTTTGAGAGGAGCTTTTATATTATCATATTGTGGAAATAAATTCACAGTGATAGAGAATTAATCAGTTGAGGGGGTTATCCATGTTTGTTTGTTTGCTTGTTTGTTTGCTTGCCTATTTGTTTAACCTACAGTGAATTCATCTGTGGTAATCATTGCTGGTAAAGCCAGTATCAAGACCTCATCCACACTATCTGCCAATAGTGGACTTCCAGCCTGTATTGATATATGCACTAGAGAATTGATTGCCTGCCTGAGTAGATAAGAACATGTATTGTTCTTCAGTGGGTGTAGTGCATTACTCTTTCCTGGCTAATGTGATCTCAGAATCCTTCTCAATAACACAATTCCACCAATCAAACCAGATGACAAAATATAAATTTTATGGAGTTGTAGTCCTCAATTCATAATCCTTTGTAAAAGACAAATACGGATGAGTGAAGTTTCCCATAATGAAAAAACCATAAAATTTCTGAGTCAGCCGAGGTTCTCTTTTTGATGCATTTCTTTTGTTCATTCTTCTAGTTTTTCTACAGATTTAATTTCCTTTTCTGACAGTAATCCTGTGATTGTAGATCTAATTTTTCTCTTAGTTAGTAAAGAGCAAGTCCCAGAACTACTGACGCTATTAATGCAGTTAACACCTGAATGAGTTATGGCTTCAATGCTGCATTGGTTGTAGCTTCCTAATAGCCACGAGTGGTTCTTATGGTAGGGGACTATCAATGATTGAAAAGAAGCCAAGTAATAAATAGTCAATAATTCTACAAAAGGATTTAAAAAAATAAATTACGTTTACCCACATATTGTTACCAGAATTTTTTTGTTACTAATTAGAAGCTGAAGGACATAGTAAACTTTTATTATGATAAACGTATTTATTATGGTGATGTTTTTCTCATCATAGTTGTATGCACATTGCTCCATTATAAAGTTATTTCTAACTCTGCTTTCTTAAGATGTGTGTTTATCTGTTTGCGTCCAGATCCCAAAATGTAATATACCTTTAAATTCACAAAAATAGGGAACTTCTTTATCCCATCCACTAGAACGCTCTTCATAGTAAAACTTTGTTTTCATAATCAAAACAGTATTACTGCAATCCTGAATTCCCTATTGCAAACCCTATTAACATGAAGTCCACAAATCAGAAATTCTGTAAAAAATAGCCCAGCTACATCTTTGTTAAAATTTGTTCTCCATGGAAATTTAGTATGAAAATCAATCAAGGAATTTTTCAAATTCAGCTGTCGTCTGCTGCCCACTATAAATTTACCCCTAACAGAATATAATACGCTCTGCATGCTATTTCATACCATAGGTACAGTTGTTTTCTTGAAACTTCAGTAATAGAGAGAATAATATGTAATGACAGAAGGAAGTGAAAACAATTTTTAGAAATAATGCAGAATTGGATGCAGAATTAACTTCTACACTCAATTTTTTTTTTTTACTATAGCAAGAAAAAAGAAAAAAATATATTTGCCATTGTTGGCAAGTGACTGTATTATACAAGAACTCTAATTTTTTTTAAGCTAAATCCTCATTACAGTCAATGGGGAGTTCTGCTGACAACTGAATGGAGCAATACAGTTCATGGAATGAGCAGATTGAGGAGGAATATTGCTGTTTATACTGGCCATTTCACAGCATTTGTCATTACCTTTCAATGGCAATAAGGTTATGAAGAAGCAGGGCTGTGAAAGATGTCCTTCCCAAAGGTGTACATGGCTCCATGCCAGACTTCATAGGCAACTGCGTCCAGTTTGGAAATTGTTTCTCGGCCAAAACAAGCTACAGTCTCAGGTTTTAAAAAGAAGTAAAATGTACAGATGTTGTCCATCAATGACATCAAAAATTGCACCTAGATGACCGAAATTCACTCCAAAGGGACTATTTGAATTCATAAGAATATAGAGGTCACTCAGCTGCATATCGTGAATTAGTCCTCATTGAGATGACTTTTCCTTTTTTTTCCTAGGGATTTCTTTCCTAAATCAAGACAATGTGAATTAGTAATTTTATTTTTTCCCCTCACTTTCCTCTCTACAGTTCCAAAATGTCTTAAATTTGTTAGACTCTTTATATTATTTTTGCTCTGAGGCATATTCCCTCTCCAATGATTCTCTTCACTGCTGTCTGAGCCAGATTTAATTAATAATTTTCTAAAATATCTTAACTTGCATAAAACCTGTGTTGTGATGCAGTGTCCTAAGCTGTTACAGAAAATCAACTGAAATTCGAAAATTGTAGTGTCTCTTTGGTGTTAAGTTATTTTGGGGAAAAACTATTAACCATGGCTAGCTTCAACATCCAAGATGCACAAATTCCAAAGTTTCCATAACAGTGAGACTGAAGAGTTAATATAATGAAACAATACTGAAACATGGAACTTTACAAAATTAGAACATGGGAAGATGATATTAGGAGAATAATTCCACAAGTTGAAATGTATCCTGCCTAAATAAAATAAATCCAAATCCATACCTGTTCCTGGATAAACCTACTAACGTTTCTGGCTTGTATTTCAGTTTTATAAAATGCTTTTCTACTCCCTTTTCCTATTTGGGGAAAAGAAATAGTCCAGAGTGATCAAAATGTGCTAGTATGCCATAATAACACTTCAAGCAGATAGACCAGAATCTCCCATGGAGAGCATTTGCAATGCAACAGCAGTATTCAAAATTCTATACTGGTACCTCTGAATTCCCATTTCAACCACAACTCATACTTACATGGAATATGGGCTGATCATGAGAAAACAGTAAAACTGACTGTACACAAATTCTCTGTAGGGGTGAATAAACTGAATAAAAGAAAATGCTGCATTTATTATTCAGTTCTTTCATCTCTAATAATTCATGATGCTAGGAGAACACTATTTTAAGTGAGGTTTAGAAAGTCTAAAAACAGACAGATACATAACATTTGCAGATTCATTAATAGCCCGTATGTAGTACAACCCACTAGCAGGAGCCAAATTCTGAAGCAACTTTCCAGAGCCAGTGTCTACCTGGTTTTTACTTTGTGATGTGTTACCATCACATCACAGCATGTTCTTGTTTATTTGATTGTCATTAATGTAAGTGGCCATTACATTTCTGCAATATTCCCCAATTAATATTTGCATTATGGAAATCTCCATCTCAACAGAAGAAAAGGACTGAAATATGTTAAGGAGGGATCCCTCTTATCCTAGTCAACTAATTGCAGGGTGACCAGCAAAACTTATGTAGCATTGAGAATAAAATACAATTTATAAGAAGCTGAGACTAAAATACATTTTATGTGATAAAAACTCTGCCCACACACACAGAGGAGCACAGAGAGAAAATGAATGGCAGGGGGACCCCAAACAACCCCTGCCAGGCTACTCCCAGGCCCATCACAGGTAAGTCATCAGCCCATCAAAGGCCCAGAGAAGAGGGTAAGAACTGCATACAGAAACCAGGCAGGAATCTGGTTCATCTGTGGAAGTTATTGTAAGTCCTTGTTCATACATGGAAATGGGAGCACCAAGAGCAGCGAGAAAAGGTCTGACATTCAAAGGGAAAAATAAGTTGAAGCTGGGAGCCACAGGGCATAGATAAAGCCAGGAAATTTTGGTGAGATCACTGATTGATTATATCCAATTGATCTGGATTTGTGAAAGAGAGACCCTGATGGACATGAAAGACAGTGATGCTTAAGCATGTAGGTATCACACTGAGCGCATTCCTAGAGCACAAAAATGTGTTGTGGAGGAAAACTCCCAGGAAGATAAAGTTATAGGAAATAACATTAAAACACAAATGAACAGATATATCTTCCAGATTCCAAGTGAGTTCATGAATCCAGTAAGAAAACAGGAATACTAGAAGGTTGACATCCAGGATTCTGGTGGTATTTACTGACTGAATGCGGAAACTGGGAGTCTGGAGGAATGAATTTTGACTGACTTTTGCCACAGAAGATTCTCAGAAGTGAAAGACAGCCCTGAAGAAGCAAAAGTTGCTTGCAAAGGTTTTGGTTGCTACCAACCTTCTTTATTTAGATGCCTATCCTCATGGCTTTCTGTGTGTGTTTTGCCTACGTGATATTCAAATATTCTTGTGTCTTAGAGAGAGCCATAAGCCTATCAGCTCAGTGCCCAGCAACAAGACCTTCCCTGGCTGAACATTGTAATACCAGCTTGGGGTTATCAGAGTGTGTAGGTATAGCCAGGTGGCTTATCAGAGACCTTGAACTTGGTACATGGTTAGAAAGACTGCTTGATGCTTTTATCACAGATGTTTCTTTACTTGGAGTGTTCTTCCTGACTTGGCCTAAATTCTTATCAGGAAATTATTGTACATACTGATTAAAGTCAAGCAGCCTATTAATCTTTTCAAATACTTGCAGAAAAAAATAGAATTAAAAAGAAATGGGAAATATATAAATGAATTTTATATTTGTTATTGGCATTATATCATGCAGAACTTTTTCACTTTGGTGCAAGGAACAGAGCAAATTAGGAAGTGACAGAGAAGCAGAGATGCGAGGCAATCTGTTGGAGATAGGAAAAATTTCTACCTATTCATGATGAAGTAAAGGAGTGTTTTGAAAAGTCTGTAAAGAAATTAGACTTTTCAAGTGACCTGGAGATGATGTCCTTGGTGCTGCTTAGGGACACTTATCTGTGTGCAAGAATGGAGTATCGCAGTGCTGTCCTTAATGCAAAGGATATTCCTTTCATCACTCCTATGTCATATATATATATACATATATATATATGTATACATACACATCATGCAAAATTCTCTGTGAATCTACATGAAATAAAAATATAAAATAAATGATGGTTCACAGAACCATCACTGCCTGAAACAGGGCAATAGAGACAAGGATGCAAATTAATATGTTGTTGGCTCGGAAGACATATTCATCATCTGCACTGTATGAAAAAATAGAACTAATATTCATAATATTCAGGAAATTCCATAACCTAGTTACACTTCTCTCATTTTCCTAATACATCTGTGAAACTCAAAGATGCAAGATATATAGGAGAAAAACAGATGACCAATATTGAAGGATGAGCTTAATCACTTTTGAAGAATGATAAAATTAGAAGTTGATGTGGACAGAATTTAAGAGGACCTTGCACCTTCATAATTAAGGTGATCAGCAGACAAGGTCAGAAAAGCAAATTTAAGTCCATTTGTGAGTATCTGTCAATTTGGCAGACACCCCGTTTCTGAAACATTCATGTCTGGCAATTCTTAGAAGGTACTTTCAAGAAAGATTTTGTCATTAGACTGTTTCATTATGTAAACTTTTATGATAGAAATATTTGGAATTTGCATATTCTTATTGAAAATCTCTGTTTTATTTAAAATTCTTCACCTGACAAGATAGAAACAAACACTGAAGGTACTGCTGATCTAAAATGTGTCTGAACCCAACATCATATCCCATCTCCCCAAACCCAAACATTCCCAAGGTTACCATGTCACTCTTCTCCTGGAAGGGTTCTCAGAAAAGCCTCTCTGCAGACCTGTTTCCCCACTCATGACCGGGCCACGGTAAGGGTAGAAATGATTACAGTTAGTGGGTGCTAAAGACATCTCAATACATGTTTAGACGAGTTTCATATGGACTTTTGCTCACAGGTACAAATTGTGTTTGCTGACCATTCAACCACGCTTTGTCATATCCCTAATATTGTAAGTCACAGAGGAGCTCTCCCCATGCTTTTACTTGTTAGTTTTTCAGAAGGCAAAATCCAGGCAGCTGGTTCCTGTCCTGTGATCACACCCTTGGCTGAGTTTTTTCTCTTGTGTATCTATATGCTGTGCCAGCCAAAATTTACCTACTACTGCTTTCACACAGACCTCATAATTACTTCAAAAACCTATGCCAAATTTTTTGGCATACCTTATTCGTGAAGCATTTTCTCTTGTCTTTCCCTCAGTTCATACCCGCCTGCCTAACACTGAACTTCAGAAAACAGCTTGCTCAGTCCTGGGGAGGGAGACATGCAAAGTTCAGTTGCAAACATCCCACAAATATTTAGAAGTTACTGAGTGATCCTTTTTTAAAGCAGTATGCTTCACCTGTGATTTCGTCTGTCTGAATCATAGGCTTTCAAACTCAAGATTCTATCCTTTGTATTTGGAAAAAACCTCCAATTTTTTTTCTAGTATCTTTAATTTAAAATAAATTTTCAGTCATTTTCTGTGGATTTTTTTCTTCATTTGATACCAATAGTTAAATAAGTAACTTGTTTTATTTGAAATTGATCATCTTAATGATCGTAACCTGCAATAAGGAAGAATTACTGAAAATGGTTCCAAATAGAACTTCTGAATCCAACCTAAATCCTTCTCCAAAATCAGCTTTGAGGAGTCATAAAATGCAACTCCAAGATCAGAACACCCAGTAATGAAGTTGCATCGATGATCTGTGGGTAGAGACCAGGGTGTGAAGAACTGTAGTTCAAGGTAGTTAGGTAGCAGGCATTTTTCCAGAGAGAACATCCATGCTCTGTTGGAAGCAAAGGTTTCTTGGTGTTCCCTGTGGAACTGCTGGAAAGTCAGACTCATTGCTGGGACTGTCCAACATCCACAGACCAAAGTGTTTGTGCTGGAGATTCCCATAGGAAGTGCAGGGATAAGGGGACACCTGCATAGTTTGCAGTGAATGGGGAGTTGTAGCTCTGTGGGCTGCTCACCTATCTGAAGCTGTGTGAGCGCTTGAGAGCACATGGGGTAAGAAATGAAGTTCCCAAAGAGGATTCTTTCCAGACATACAGTTTTAGGCTCAAAGTCAGCCTGTGGATTTTCGAGAAGACCATTACCAATAGCTCCCTGCAGGAGAAGGTAGCACCTCCACCAAAATCCCTTAGCTAGAATTGCTTTGTAATGTTCTCAGTGCAACTGGCAAGCAGGAGCCCATACCTGTCCTCATGTCATGAGGACTCTCAACTGGTTGCACCAAGGAAGCTACCCACAGGTGCAGGCTTGGTGTAGGTACCCCTTGTTTTGGAAGGCAGAATACTCTTTGCCTTAAAAGTCCTGCAGAAAAGAGGTCCTTCTGCTCCAGCTTGCGTCTCACTCAATCAATGAAGCCTGTGCCACTGTAATGCTGACGTGAACATAATTGCTTACATGAAAGAGGATCGTGAAGATATGAGATGTGCTGTACTGAGGCTGTGGTGAGGTTAGAAGTGTTGACATACCAATAAAAGCTCCATGTAAAACTGTTTAGTTAGTGTAAAAGGCAACGATGAAAAATCTAAGGAAGGACTAGATGTCACAACAGTTAATCCTCCTCTCTAGTATCTGACCTCTGTAAGGCTGGAAATAAAAGAAGTTAAATGAACTCTGCATAATTCTTTGTGTTTATCTGTCATGAAACCACCTCATGATTCAGCATTCATGTCAGCCTGTTTGGGGGAGGTTCTGCTGCAAGAGTAGAGGGCTGTGGCAGACCAGGACCAAGGCATAACCCGCTGGAAAGGGTGTGAGAGAGGATATTCACACCGTCCCTGCCTACGCCTCGTCTTTTTTTCCCTGCTGATGTTGTTGGATCCAGATTCCGGGTGTTTGAGGACACAGTCATTTGCTGTGCTCCAACTTTGAGGCAGAATTTTTCAATTTTTGACAAGGCCCTTAGAATCACATTGCAGAGGAAGGGGTGTATTATAATTATCAATATCAATAGTAATAAAAGTTTATTAAAGGCCATTAAAATGAAAGGGGATGGCTATAGATCCCATCACTCTGAATTGACTCCCTCCTCTTGTGTTAATTAGAAAACTCAGATAATGGTTCTATGGGGGAGTGCAGGGGAAATTTAATTACGAAAGTTTAATGGGCCACTATCTACTTCCTGCCAGATTAAAAACTGATGATTTACAGTATTTTAGATACTACTATGGGCTCACTAACAAAATATGTTGCAGAACAAAGAGTAAGGCAAGACTTCATCCAGAATGTTTTGCTCATTTTTAAAAAGAAAAAGATGTAATAATGCCGACCTGAAAACCAAATAGCTGTGACAAAGTTGTTACCACTAAAATCTGAGAGGAACTCTGAGCAGTATTTGTTCATTTCTTCATTTTATTATTTATTAGAAGTAAACGAAGAACATATTTACGTAAGAAGAAATGCCTGTCTCCTCAAAAAACAAAAAAATAATAATAAAGAAAGTCAATCCAAATTAGCTGTAAGGTCATTATTCAGTTATTGAGGAAAGCTAAGAATACTGTTGATTTTTAGAAGTTCTAGGATTGGAATCTGTGTTCACAAACATACAGTCAGGCTCTTCAGTCCATGGTGTTATTCCTATCAAATTTCATGGTAGTTTTTAGTAAACAGATATTTAGTGAAATATTTTGTAATATTTTTTCCTTAAAAATAAGTGTTATAGATTGAAAATTCAATCAAAATTTTTTTTGCATAATTGTGAAACAGATAAAATCAGTTGACTGTAACTCCTTGTTTTCAGACACCCTAGACAGACAATTTTTGGGGAGTTTTGTCTAAAGAGAACCTCAGAAATATTCACTTTTTGGAGAAGGTTGAAATATGACTCCTGAAATTAGTGACTATTTTTGAAACATTAGTCTTCATCAGCTCATTAGAAGTGATAAGTCAGCAAAGTCTGCAAAGAAGCACCAGAAATCTCTCTTCAAGTCCTCTATTCTACCTGCTGGTTCCATTTAATGTAGAGGTTTGTTATTAAATTTCTGTTTCCATTTAATGCAGCAGTTTACTATTAAATTTAATTCCTCTCCTGAACAAGCTCTATTTTTATGAAAACACTGTATCATATTCAAGTATGATTGAAATAAATTTTCAGTTGTATTTTTTTAGAATTAAGTGCTTAACTTTAAAGGGGGTTTCTACCAAAAAAAAGTGGAGTAAAAAATGTGATGTATCAAACGCTGTACTTTAAAAAGAGGGTAAAAAACAACAGAGAGGAGAAGAAACAGAAGAAGAAACAATGCCCAAAAGCAAAAAAAAAAAAAAATCTAATGTACTCTGTTTCCTTTTCTGGATAGGTTTTGGTGTCCAAAAGTTGAGAACTCAGCATTATAAAACCAGGGCTGGTTGTCAGTTCTAATTTAGGTGGATGTAGACAGTTTTATACAGCAGCTTTGTGCCTGGAGCTGTCTGTCTTACAGTCAGAGGCCCACTGTGTCAGCTGCATGTCCTTGAACATTTCAGGTAGAATGTAGCTCTGGGAATTGCCATCCTCCTGGACTTCAGGTGTGTAAACAAAGTCTCCTACCTTTACTAATTTATTACCAGGTAATGAAGCAGCATAAAGAAAGGGGGAAAAAAAGAAATAGGTATTTGAACACCACTGTTCTCCCTATTCTTCAAAGACCTTAAACCACCTGGGGTGTGCAGAGGTTGGGAACTACTCATTTTTCTTGATCTTTTCCACAGAAGCAAGATTTGTCTGCCTGCACTTCAGTTTGGGTTTCTCATTGTCCATATAACACAGCTACCTTCAGAAAATTCTGTTTATCCAATGAATATCAGTTGAAGTTAAATACATATGCAAGAGTCCAGCTTTTAATGAGCATAATAGCCTTCTGGGATTTGAAGGTGCATCTAAATTAAAAAGTAGTATTAAAAAAATATGACAGGGCACTACGGATGTCTAGACTTCCCTTGTCTAGACTTCAAATATGTAAAGCTGAATAGTATCAAAATTGAGTGGATGTCTTCAGAAATATAATTGAGAAGAACATGCATAGAAACATTTGCGTGCCTTGCCTTTTATTTGCAGTGAATGATTCACAGCTAAGCTCTGTAAAATATTAGTCAGTTCACATCACTGTAACCACCAAACCTCAGGAAAAAAAAAACAACTTACTTTTTGAGAAGTTACTTAGACAGCTGCTACAGCTATAGGACTTCATTCCATTGGCAATTTATATAAAGGGAGAGAGACAGAGAGAGGAATAAAGAACGTTAAAGTTGATTTCAAGAGAGAGGTTTTATTGTGATCCTTTATTTGATTAAAGCAGTGCTATAATTAGTCTCAATGCACTAATAAATTGTTGGTTTTTTCCAGACACTTAATAAGGACCATTCATTCTCCAAGGGGATTGCAACCTGAAATTTTGCTGAAAGACTGATGCTACAACAGAGGACAAAGAGAAAAGAGGTGAATTAACTGGGAAAAATGCCAGTTACTGTCTTGATCACATGAGTGACCATATGCTAAATGACACAGTAAAATGAATGGATGCACAGTGTCTTTAGTTGCTTTCTTTTCCCTTTTCATTCTTGTTTGATTGCATATGATGTAATTGTTCCACATGGCAGAATGTCCACTGTTTCCTTACTGTGTCCACTATTGTGAGAATAATTGGAATGTGATCCAGCCTTTGAGTGGCACTTAATTTACTAAAATGAGGGATTCAAAACCCTACTAAAGTGAAACAGAGCTAAGAGTTTAAGGCTTAAGCACTCCAAAGCATTATGTACAAGACCTTCAGGTAGAGCAATTGGTGAAACTACTTTAACATGAGTGCAACTCTTCAAACACATGTATGCTAGTGAGGGCTCTCACCCCTTTAGGATGACTGGCACAAATTTGGGGTTGGCTAAAAAGAGAAGCCTGGGATCTTTTTTTGGCAACTCCTGAAAAGCCAGACTCTTACTTGAACATAAATGTGGATCTGGCAACCTCTGTGCTCTGAGTTGTGTCAGATCTTGGAATATGGATCTAATCCTGCAAGATGGTGAAGAGGACTCATGTACTGCCCAGCGGGTTGGGCTCCTCCTGCCAAGTCTGCACACAGATGTTACACGAACTTCCAGCTGAGAATTCAAGTGGAGAGTTCCAAGTGGAGAGCTCAGCAACCAAATGCCAAAGAATTAAGATGCAAACTCTGCTCTCTTTTTAGCTGAAGAAATCCAGAAATCTGGATTTAGTACCAAAGATAGAAAAAATACCAAACTGTGGGTAGATACCAGGTTTATTGGTATACTCATAAAGAAGTTTATCTCAATATTTTGAGGAATCTACCTAGTCTCCTATGCTTTGTATATAGAATACTTGTGGGCGTTTTTTTCACATAAACAAGTAATGCTAAGTGGTTATCAAAATAGGATTTAATCATTCAATTTTTCAGCTAGTTCTATGACAGATGGTAAAAGAAGGGATGAGTGCACAGATAAATACAAATATAAGGAATTCCCAGAGAGAAAGTAGTTAAAGAAGTTGGCTGTTGCATAATTCCAGATTATTTAAACTGAAAAATCTGTAAGGGAACAGCAGCTTTTTGTTATGTGTTTGTTAAGTTGAACCACCAGAGGATTGCCAGCAGAAACTGCAGTGTTAATCATAAAGGAAGGGCTTCTTGTGAGTCCAACCACAGCCTTTTTTTTTTTTAATTATTTTTTTTTACTGTATATTTATTTTGAACAAACGTCACCTAAACAATTTAACAATTTAAACAAAAATTATGTTGTTTCAGGCAATTATCCACGTGTGTGCTGACCTCATTTGGGGAAATAAAGCATTTCACGTTTTATTACACAGAGTGTCAATGAAAAATATTCAGGTGATATTTCATTAATGGTTTCATTTTCCCAAACATTGTACAAAGTCACTGCAATACAATGCCAAGGCAATCTACCCATTTGATCTTATATAACCTTCAGGGAACATTAATAAAATTCTGACTCATATATGCCCTCTGTCAGTCTCTTTTTAGGCATACAGGTGCTTAAATGTCCTTTACATTCTACTGAATGGGATGTACACTCAAATTTAAGCACAAAAGTCAATACTTTTCTGGACAGAGATGCTTGCTGGAATGAAGGCCTCTGCATCAGAATAAACACGGTTGTTGATAAGAGTGTACACAGAGAATTTTGATTTGGGTTTACACAACCTGTGGTATCATGAGGTTAGAAAATCAAACTGCTAGAGCAATTTAGCATGTTCTTGTACTGCCACCTGTGTTCTACTGTTTGCACAATTTTCTTATTTTTCAGAGACTCAATATATATTATAAAGTATTTCTAAATACTTTCAAACATTTCGTTCAAGAACTGAGTTTTGCCAGTGAAAGAAAAAGAGCTTTTACAATTCTCTAGCAAAGTCATTTAGGACTCCCAGAGGAAGACTGGAAAAATCTATCAGCTGTTGTAGAAAGTGCATTATAGTGGAAGCAGCTTAGTATGAAACACATGCAATCAATGATGGGATACTTGAACTTTGCTTGTACAGTTATCTCCTTAGGGAAGGTATTCTGGAGGTGTTGAACTGCTTTTCCTCAGATCAAGAAGCCACAGAAAGAAATGAAAGTGTGTTTTATTAATTTTTTTTTTGCTAAACCTTGACAGAGCAAGGAAGACTGTGACAGACTCTTCCTGAATGCTGTGATTCAGAGTCACCAGGGCAGTTGTAATAGCTCAGTCATGGGACATAAGGGATCCTAGGCAGGTAAAAGTCAATGTGGGAACTGGAACTTTTGAAAGGTAATGTTACCTCTTTGCAGGTAGCCTGTTTTGTTTTGGCATGTTCCTTTGGCTCATTTGTGCAATGGGGAAAGTACCACTGATATTAGCTGACATTGAAAAAGTTAATTTTCCAGCTCCCACTGCACAGGTCCCATGGATCCTCCTCACTCCCACAGCAATGCCTGTGTCTTGCTCTGGCTGCTTCTGTGCTCTATCCAACAAAAAAGGCAGAAAACCTGTGCTGTTTTAGCTGAGCACTTTGCCAATAGATATTGAATCTTGCTGAACCTTTATTGTTTTGTCTTTCCTGGTGAATCTCATAGTCTTTGCTTTACAGTGTCTCTACTTCCAGTAAAGTGGGGAGAGTTCCCCAACAGTTTCGTGCTTAGAGAATTCTCCTGGGAGTTGAACCTACTGTTTTTAATCTATTTATATATGCTTTTTGGATTGGTATTATAATGTTGTACAAAACCCATTAAAATAAATAAAAGACCTACCATGATCTTGTAATTAGATTTTTCTTTTTTTGGTGTTTGGCAGAGGCAAGGTCAGACTTGCAGACTCCAACGTGTTCAAAATATCAACTATTTTTAAATAACTCACTAAAATGATGCTTTCACAAGTTGGACCAAGATGAATATATTCTATTCTGAACATAGTGCACTTTGTGTCTCATCTGGATGAAATTCTTGGAGAGGTGAAAAGAACAAGCAGGTTAGTGTCTTGGTTCAGAAGACATCTCACGGAAGACGGCTCATTCCAAGTCTCCAATAGGGATGTATAAGTCAGACCATCAGTTTTCAGCCCCTTCCTGAACCTAGAAGAAAAGTATATGGGTCCTGTTGGACCTTCACCTACCACGGTCCAGAAAAGAGGAAGAGTTGCAAAGTTTGTGAATACAACTTTCCATTAAATTTTGATGTAATAATTTCCTTTTCTAAAATTATCTTTTATTTATAGGGAGCCCTCCTAGCCCTTTTGAACTTCCCATTTTGAGACAGACCCAGCTTTCAGCATAGACCACAAAGGCAGCTATGCAGGGTACCAGGCTGATGGAAAAAGAAATCATGGTTACATGTAGTACTAATGACTGTAGCTAAAGCCCACCCTCTCTGGCATTTGTCAGAGCATCTCCCCAGGTTTCTTGTCCTTACAGCCTCTTAGTATCCTCTTAAGTCCAGCAAGGAGTTGTAGGAGTCTTCTGCTCGCCCTACCCTGCTTCCCTTGAGCTGCCCATGGGCACAGAAGCGGTCTCTGCCTTGGATGGAGAAGAAAGGAAGAGAAGAGAGGAGCAGGGAAGGAAAGGAAACAAATGTGGTTCTTGCTGTTCCAAATTCTTCCCCTGGCCAGCAGTGCCACACTGTTCTTGTGCTCGGCACTCATAGAGGCAGAGGCTAGCTGGCTATGCAATCACTGAGTCTTTTGACTGTACAGTAGCACAGAAGCAAAGAAGTTGCATGATTCAGTGACAGAAGAGACCAGGGAGAAGAACATTTCCTGGGAGACTCACTCTGCTGCTGTCACAAAATAGCCTTTTCCTAAGCTTCTGGAGAAGTCCCTGTCCTGATGTGAACTGTGAATTTTTGCATTACAGCTGTTTGTTGAAGAGGTGGGTGCAAGCAGCAGTCAAGCATTCATGAAGGAATCTTTAGTGGCATAGTTCCTCAGTGAAATTAAATTATATTTTGGAAAAGGGGTCCTGCCTTCAGTGAGCAGCTTGAAACTTTCCTCTGTACTTTCTGGTCAACAGGAGACTCTTCTGATAGACAGTGCTGTCAACATCACTTCAGTAACTCTAAAGATGGAGCCTGGGAGACCAGGGTTAGCTTACCCATGAACAGGAAGAGCAAGTGTTTGAGGAAAAACCTTTTAATTGGTGCCAGGGACATGGATCAGGTGTTAGATGATGACTTTGTTTCAACATTAAGATACTCTGTAATTGGTACACATAACAAATGAACAACTGCCTTCTTAGTAGACTCTTTAGGATGTATTAAGGAATCTGTTTGAGATTGTGTTAGGATTGATTATTTTAGTACTAATAGGAGAATTTAACTTATTTTGTGATCTAATATGTTTCTCAGTACTGTGTATAACTTGTTGATTTGATCCAGCCTGACAGCTGCATTGCTCTTTTCATAGGTTAGTAATTATTACTTCAGTTACATACAATTTTCAATGTTATTTTTGTTTAAGTAACCTAATAAAAGGAATAAAATCAAAGACAAGCATATTTTTTTCAGAGTAAAATAGGTCTCAGACCTCTGATGGTCTGGGTGTATATCAGCCAATCAACCTAAGAGCTCCCCCCAATAAGCCCTTTGTTGTCTCACAGGAAAAGTATGTGATCTGCAAATTTACTTGAAACCACCACAATAAATATGTTTGTTCAGGGAAAATTAACAGAGGTGAAGCAGGAAGCCTGACATGACTTCAGTTTTGAGGAAAAACCTGTTTGTGTCTAATACACTGCAGAAATTGCTCAAGAACATTTTGTCCTTGTGTAAGGATTGCCCTGTAATGCTGCTAATGTCCTTAGGTTGAGACCTTGGGTTATCAGCTGTGTATGTGCCGATCATGCAAGTTAAAACTGATTTTTTTGAAATGTAGTTTTTATCTTTGTGAGTTCATGACACTTGTTCCTTGAAGTCAGATCTTCTCATTCCCCTGCATTTTCTTTTCTTTCTCCGTTTGGCCTGACTTGCTTCCACTTAGGGATGAACATGCGTCCCAATGGCAGTGAAACCTCCAGATGGCACATTACCAAGTTCTCATAAATTAGAACAGGAGAGATGTGCAAGGCATTGGAATTCTTTGAGATTTAGGTTTATAGGGATTACAATAAATTCAGTCAGATGGGGAGGGTCATTATGTGCTGGTGGAATGCAGATAAGATTGGGCCGCTTTTATTTTTTTACTTAAAATGGCCATGAAATAATCTCTTGAAGGCTGCAGAAAGCGTTCTGCACTTGGAGGTCTCTGTGATTTCACATAGGTAGATTTTGTAGGAAAAGGAATTCAGATCTGGATTAGAAAAAGGAAACAATGCTCATAATCTGAGGCCAGATCTGCAATGCTTTCAGACACCATTCAAGGCATCGAGTATAGATTGTTTACACTCTTCCAAATAAAGGCCTTGAAGCCAGATCAGGGCAAACCACAACTCCAGTTAAATATGGTAGCAGCTTCCCCTAAGCAAGAGCTGCAGAACAAGAGCCATTCAGTTCAGACAGAACATCATGTTAGTGCCACATGGCAGAACCCTTTCCTTTAGCAGGCTCAGAATATTTCAGTTATTAAGGTACAATTAAAGAAAAGCAATGCCATGAAAAGTGTGAGATGAAATAAAGCCCTGTGTCCTGAAGAAAAACAGAAGAACGAAAAGGGTGTTCGTTGTATTTCTTCTAAAGTCACCACTTTGTTTCACCCAGGGTCAGCACATCATTCCTCCTAATCACCTGGTTAGGCCCCCAAATGTATCCCTGTTAAGTGGAATTCTTTGCTAATACTGTCCTGATTAATTAAGAAGCACTCTTTTCCATTCACTGTTATCAGTGACCTATCATTCAGTGTCACTATCTTTCACTGTCATTAAGTAGACTATGCATATACTGTAATAGGTAAGATGATTTCGGAGACAACTATTGATCCTTTCCCCGTGGTCTATTGCTAGTTAATGAGCATTAGTTTCTTTAATGATGTTTAATGTTGGTGAGTTATTTTTAAGTGATACATGGCCTGACCCTGGAAAGTGCTGAATGCCCTTAACTCCTATTGACTTCAGTGAGAGTTGAGGGCACTCATGAGATCAGCCCACAGACTTGTGTCTGAAATGGCAGCAAAAGCTTCTTTCTGCATTAAGGCAGGGGTGAGCAATGCTGTACAGCCAGACAATAGAGCAGGTTCTCATAGAAGAGAGTCTAAAGTTTTCCTTTCTGTCATTGAAATGGCCCAGCTCTGTCACTGAAATGGCCCAGCTCTTGATAGAAAGGAAAATTCCTACACAGGACAGACCCACCATTCTGCTAGATCTTGCCTTCTGCTTATTTTTTTCCAGAGCCTGTCACTATCTTCTAGCTTCCCTCTGTGGCATATATGAAGGAAGAGGCATCTCACAAACTCATCCCAGATTTTTTTACTTCCAAATTAAGCATACAGGCAGCCTATCACCACTACCTTAAGTTACTTCAACTCTTCTGAATCTTTTCCATTTGGCTTTCTGTGCTCTGATAGAACTGCTTTAGATCAGGAACAAAAGCTTACCAAAAGCTGCCTCTTGGCAAAATCTCAAAGTCTAAGTTTCTTCTCTTCCTCTTTGACCTTACTCCTTTTTTTTTTTTTTTTTTTGGTGAATGTGGTACTGTTCTGCTCAGTATATTGTTCTGCCTGTGCCTTCCCCACTGCCTCTTCTGTTTGTACTGCTGTTCATTACTTTATCATCCCTTTGGTGTGCACTCCCCCTCTCTTTCCCAATACTCTGTCCACAGCACTCTGTCCTGTGACCCCCTCTTCAAACAATCAACACTTTTAAAAATGTAGGACAAAAAATATTTGCTCTCTCACTCTGTATGTACAGTTTACTCCCATATTATTTGGGTAATGTGTGCAAGCTTCGTGGCATATAAGATTCATTTCTAGGTGATTTTCCAATTTTCCCTTACATGAAAGAGATGATGTCCTTAAATCCTTGCACATGAGAACAGTACAAGGCTAGGAGAAAGAATCCATTTGACTAGAGAGAACAGAAGAGAGAATAGAATTTTTTTCCCAGAGGTGGGCAACACTGATTTCTCTTAGTGGGAAGTACCATAATGTTTTGCATGGAGACATGCAAGTTACTTTTTGTTCCTTTTTTTTTTTTCTTAATTATTTTGCAATGCAAATTATGGTAATTATACTACCTGACTTTACAGAAAATGTATAGAAGAAATAGTCCTAATCTGAACAGCTGATAACTTTCATAGAAACTCGAAGATAGAGCAGGTGTGCTGTGCCATACGAGCTGAGAAGTTGAATTTATCAGTTTGGTGGGTTACTTCACATATAGGAGAACGAAGAGAAAATACATGCTTGGCAGATCTGTCTTGAAGAATAAGTATCAGAAACAGCTCATGTTAGAATTAATCCCCAGAGAAGGAGATCAATGTGCAGATGATGCAGTTGTAATAAGAAGATAAGTTGTGCAGATACATATCTTTGTCCTGCACAAGCATAATTTATTGCCTGGATATTGCCTGTACACTGGAAGTGGATGGGGAACTGCAACTGAGCAGTGTGAATAAATTTTGAGACACTTTTCCTCACCTGTGTAAAACAGACTGGGTTTGTCCCTTTATCTGACAAAATCTCCAATTAGCTTTTTTTTTTTTTTTGCCCCCCATTTAACAAATGAATAAATGTGAAAGTAGGCATGAAGAAAACCTGGATAAAAACCAAACCAGGTTACTCTTTTTGCTATGCTCACACACTGTTATTTTCCAACCATCAGACATGCCCGTGGTGCTCTGATGGCCCTGCAGGGTCCCATGATACCTTGGCATGCTGTGCCAGAGCGGGTGCCCCAGTGTGCTCCCAGCCGGCCAGTCCAGGATTTGCCCTGGGTTCCTGGATGTTTGCTTGTCACAGGTTTTGTTAAAACAGTGTGGGGAGAGCTCTGCTCCCAACAACTCTTCTTCTCTCTGGTACTGACAGCCCTCTAGATGAACATGTACCTTCCAGGGCTGATGAGTAACCTCACTGACCTCGAGGATGGCTGCAGTGGTTAGACAGTGTTGCTTATTGTAGATCCTGGTTGCTTTCTTTACCTCTAAGTGCCACTGAGAGGGGGCTTTATGCTGGAGAAAGGGTTAACTGGGATTCTCTATAATTTGTTCCTATTTCCTTTCCCTCCCTTCAGCTCCTTCACAAAATGTTAATCTAATTGTGATAGTATCACTTTGATGACAATATGACAAGACAGACAAATTTGATTTTATTCTCCACAGAGCAAAGCATATGCTGCTTGGGAGACTTTGACAGAGAGAAGGACATAAAACAAATGGAGTTCATGAATATACAATTTTTATTGTACACAGTAGTGACATCCAAACTTCAGAGAATAGGTGGGTGAGACTTATGCTTTACTATTGAGATTAATGGGTACGTAAAAAAGTGCCAACAGAGAGTACTACAGTTTATGTTAAAAATGTCGACGTGGATAAGAATAATTTTCTTCTCAAGATGAATGATGCATTTAATGGCTGTGAGACATTCATGGCCAGTAGCAGTTCCTCAAAAGTAATTTTTTTGTTGTTATTGTAAATTACATAATCTTAACTGCAATTATAGCCCTGTTTAGGTAAAGGTCAAGTTAGTACAGTGGATGGTTATAAACTAAGAGGGAAATTGGTAAATTTATTCCCTTGATGAAAGCTTATGAATGATTTTAAGCGAGATAATTTTTTTGTAACTCTATTTCTACTTTAATGTAATATAGCAAGTAAAGACAGCACACATTAACAAAGGGTAAATTAGATTTGTCTAAGTAAACATGTATCTGCAATAGGAGTAGTGTTGCTGTAGTAAGGACAGTCTGAAGGTTAAGTGTTCCATGTAAATGGTATAGATTCATTTTCGTGGAAAGCAAAAGGAGGGACAACCTCTGAAAAATTGCCTTTGATGGAATGCAATCTGTGCTCTCCTGAGCAGCACATGAATACTCTGCAACACGTGAAACCATACCCACCTCTCGGTCATAAGAAATTGGTTAGAGTCCTTTTGGTTTCAAAAGCCTGCCCTTAAACAATGCAATCTTCTTCACAGCCCCTTCAGACTAATCAGATTTGTTTTGTTAGTATCGAGGTTAAAAAAAAAAATCAAACAAAACCAAGAGACATAAGGTGCTATGTATGTTAATGGAGGATGTTATGAGTTTTAGTGCTCACTTTTGATGCTTTAAAGTAAAACCTGAATGAAAACAGTTTAAGTCTTGGAAAACTGTTTACAACAAGAAGGACTCTTTCTCAAATCAGTGGCATGCTCTTGCTCTGAAAAGCCCATATTGGGCTACTTCACATTTTCAGGGTATTTAAGTGAAGCAAAAGCATCATTACACATAGATGCCAGTTATCCTCTGAGAAATTTTACCTACCTGGGCTACTGCTGAAAAATTTATTGGGCTGCTTTAAGTATGACTCAGGGTCGTCTTCACCCCATCAGACCATAGAGATGTTACCTTTTCCCATTTGTTTCTCTTTTGGAGATTTATATATTAGGTAATTAGTGGGGGAAAATCCCTTTTCTGTTCCTGTTATATGCCAGAGACCTTTAAATAATTTACATACGAAACTATGTAGTACATAGTCTAATAACTAAATAAACACCGCGTTACATGTTTGGTTGCGGTTTTTTTCCTTCTTTGACAGATGAACAACAATGGCTTGTTACTTGGGTTTGCCACCAATTAAAATGCACATTGGATCAGCTCTGGCCTGTCACCTACCATTATTGGGAAAGTTGGCTGTGGTCCAGGTTTTAGATGAGTGGGATTTTTTTTACTCAACTGCAGTACTTCTCGTCTCTGCTCTGTAAACTCGGCCTGGTAATTTGGATGCTGGGCAGTCATTGCATCTGCTTTCTGCGGAGCTGCCTCACTTAAGGCTCTTGGGAATACCTAGTCATTTTTGTTACATGCATTTTAATTGTGACAAGGGGGAAAGTCTCCCTAATCTGTCCTGTGCAGGTATTATTTATTATTATTTCAGCTGGCCTGAGTCCAGTATGGCACTTTTGGGTCATGATTAGTTTAGACATACATTGATTTTCAGAACTTCTGTTAAATTTCTTTTTCACCTCACCTACCTTTGGACCCTTCTAATCTTAACAGTAGAAGTGAAATAGCAAGATAAAGAGAGATGTGAATTCAGCAGCAGCGACAGTGAGTTATTATTCATTTTAAATGTGAACTTGAACAAGTCCAAAAGAACATAATCCTTCTGAATAACAAATACAAAGCATTCTGAATATCTGGACATGAATATGAGCTATTGCTCCAGGTCAGAAACAAAGATGAAATCCAACCGGGGAAAAAAAGTCAGAACAAGATTTACTTTAAATCTTGCTTCTGTGTATTGTCTGCTACAAAGCAGCTTGAAACAGCAAGGGCAGAGCCAGATTATGCAGAAACAGTACCAATATTTAACAAAATGATGTATGAAATGGATTGTCTTGGAAATCAATGAGAAATTCAATCTGTAATTTAGTAAAATGTTTGGATAAAATTTTCTAAAGTGTTCAGATTGTTGTCCTCTTTTATGAATGAGCATTCAACTTAAAACATGCTGAGCTGCTGAGGAACCACAGTGCTTGTTAATGTCACCTCTTTGACACTTGTTTTGTGCAAAGGTAAATAGCAATAAGATGGAAGGTACTAGAAAATAAGGTCCATCACCATTGCTCATTATTTGTAATTTGTGGAGTGTGACAGTGTGTTCGGCAGTATGCACACCATAGAGGTGGTCTTTGCCTCTGAAAGCTTGCATTCTAACACAGATATAGATAAGACTGAATATAAACCATTTAGTGAAAGACGTAGGATAGCATTTTTTAAAATTTTTATTAATACACATATTGTCAAATTTGAGAGGGACATGGTCATTGCAAGGATACAGACATGTATAAAGATGGTCTCTGTTTAGAGGGGACTAGAACTATAAGGAGATGTTAACCCCAAGATTGAAGAAAAACGTATATAAAATCAGAGGCAAGTGTGCAGGTAGACTTGGAAATGCATAAGTGGGCTCATATTAACCTGACATAGCAAGCAAAAAGATCCAGTAGAGAGAAGATCCAGTGTGTAGACATCTCCTGAGTGAAGCAGAGCTCTGAAAATAAGGCATAGCCAAAAGTTAGTATGGGATAAGGACTGAGGAATAAGGCATTTTGAATACAAAGCCATGTAAGCTGGGTGATTTTTACCATTTCATGAAGCCCAAGCAAGGCATTTTACATAAATAATGCTTTATTTCATATGTTGTGGATTTTCCTGTTTAGATGCTACAAGACGTTTCATTGTAACTCTTTAAGAAAAAAACAAACAAAAAACTCCAGCCTTAATGTATATTTGTTTTTCACCAGAGTCAGTTGAAAATATGATTTTCCTCAAAATTGCATAATTAATGAAACAAAAACCAGCAATGTAAAAGTTGTACCCACAGCTTTGTTGTTTCTTGTGAACTTTGGCATATGCAAGCACATGCATATGCACAAGAGGTGAAACTCAGCTGGAAGTATGAGCAACCTCTGCTCAGTCTAGAAAATAAAAAGCATCATAAATATGGGGGCAGTGTGTGATAGTTCACTGCTTTGAGCTGGATCAGCCTGGGGATAGTGCTCATTTACATTCTTAACGCTTAGATTGGGTTTTACCGTACTTCAGCATTAATAAAAATGGCTAATTAACTGAAACACCCCCAATATTGATGGTATACTGTAAATGTCACCTCTGAAATACACAGGATGTTCCTAAAGCAACACATTCCTGAGAGTGTGGGAGCCCCTGGGGCAGATTTCCTTTAGCACGGATTTGTTCCAGGGGAGCTCACTATTGTGCTCAGCTCCAGAGCTGCAGTTCTGTCTCTCTTCCTACACTGGTCACAATAAAATTTCCGTGGGAAAATTTGCAGAAGGCCAGCATAACTCATTGTTTCACTTGCATAGTAATTAACAACTCCAGCAGTGGCAAGGCGGCCGCCTATTCCTCTTGGCTGAATGTTAAGCTTGACCTCCCCTCCCCTCTCCCCTCAGTTCACAACTCCTCTCATCTTCTAAAATTATGTGAGAAATGATTTTTCATGCTATTTGCATGTTTTAGGGCATCCATCATTATCATATGCACTGACAGCTTTATACTTCAGCTGTGACAGAGCTTGAAAAATGCTGGTCCTATCAATCAACGTATTGTAGGTTTCCAAAATGAGATCTTCTGCAGCTGACATTTTCTTTTGCTTTTTCTTTTATTGTCTTCTCTTCAGCAACAATCTATGGCTTGCTTTTGCTTTTCATTTAATTGCACAATGTCTATGGATTTTATAGCACTGCATTACAATGAAATACTTCTGACCTGCTTCAGATTATTTGATTGAATTACTTTGTCATAAATCTTGTCTATTTTCATCACAAATACTGACCTCAGAGTTATTTTAGTAACCATCCTATTTCCAGTGGGCTTAGCTTCACCTGCCCACGTTATTTATGCACATTAATTTCACTCTCACCTTTCAGACTCTCAGCCAGGTAATAAAATAGGGTTTCCCTAAATTTTGCACATATTTGATTCCAGTTAATAATGGCAAGTGGGAGAAACATTAAACTCAATAAATCCAAGCCCAATATGTACTGTGTCCTAAAGCTGCTTTTTCTTGCATTATTTTGAGTTGTTTCTAGAGTCACTTTTTAAAATCTGTTTGCCAGTGAAGACACTAACCATTAAAACTTTGAAGCAGCCGAAGATCTTTTTTAGTGTTTATGTCGATTATTCTCACTTGTGTCCTCATCAAATAATAAGATAAACCACTGTTTTGATTGCTGACATTATGATTTGCTGGTAATATACTGAAAGCATAGCTTCTTATTTTACATTTAAAATCTTTCACTAGGCAAACTTCTCAATACCTAATGACTCAACCTGGGGAAAAAACCATAAAGGAGTCAAAAGATCAATTGAGATATGAAAGATCTAGAAAAAAAAAAATCAATCCTGGAGATTAAGTTTTAATGTTGGAAGTTAGTTGTTTCAATATTAGAGTTCAACTACATTTAGTAGTTTCCTGTGTGGAAACCAGGGAAAATAGGCAGAAATTTTATTTACAGTAATAGTAAAAAGAATGGATCATAGTTTAAGAAAAAAATTGGAAAAGCTTCTCCATGAAGTTTTGATTGAGCACTATGGTAGTATGGTTTAAACAACTTGTTTATATCTGAGAATCTTCCTGAGTTAAGATTTCTACCTGCTGCAAACTGTCACGTTTGCCAAAGGACACGTTAACTGGACATGAAAACACACTGAAAAGCAAACTTACCAGTATTTAATTCCTGAATTTTTTTTATTGCCACATTTGAAACCATGGCTTGACTTTATCAAAATCAGTGGGAGTTTTGACACTGATTTGGCTGAGACCAGGACTTCACCCACCGAAATTATACAGTGGTCTGAGTGGTTGCAGAGTTAGCTCTTCCAGAGCTGAACACAGACAAGGAGAACAGAGGTGACTTTGAGGTAAGTTTTGGGATAAAGAACCTGTCCTCTCCAGTCACAAGGCTGTCAGGTTGCAGCCCAGCCTCAACTGCTTTGTTTGTTGCAGTTTTCTAGGTGGCGATTTTAATTAGGGATTTACTATGGAGTTATAAAAACATTTTGTTGGCAGGCAAGATTAGCCTTGTTTGCTGATGTCATTGTGGAAATATGCAAAGGACTAAATCCTGAAGATTTTATTCAGGGCCCAAAAAGCTAAGGAACCCATGAAGTTTATTGCAGGAATAAGCTATGCCACATTCTCCATCCCCGGACAGGGTAGGGACTGTGGAGCTAAAGCCTGTGGTCAAGAAAATCCTCCCACTGCAAAGTCCCCTTGGGCTGTCACGGTATCTCTCAGTCTGCCATGGAATAGGGTCAAGGACCAAGTGAAACCACAATATTAGAGTATGTTTATTGTTCTCCAGTAGATTTTATAATCAGAGGACAGAAAAGGTGAGTAAGATGCAAAAGCAGCAGAGCAATTTGTCTTCTGCCTGCAGTTGATGCAGGTTTCACAGAAGAACTGAACAATTGATTCAGTGTAATGCTGAATTTTAATCAAATGGGAGAATAAGCCAACTTTTAATCAAGATTTTCCATAATGGATTATTTTCTTAATTGAATGAGTTCAGGAGACAAACAAATACAGCCTAGTGCTCAATGGCATTCTTCAAATATTGGTAAGCTTTCAATCTCAAATCACAGTGAAAGGCTCTGGAATAAAACCTCTACAGAGCACAGCTGAAGGTTACATTCATCTTCTTAAAATAATCCGGGGTATGCAGGAAAGACCACTGCCAAATTAATTCATATTTCAACACAATTATGCCTTCTAAAATGTACACTAAGGAGACCAATTTTAAAGGTCAGTTGTAGGTCTAAATATGAAGCTAGTTACCTTTTTTTTTAATCTCTCTATATGTACAAAAGATAAAGTGATTTGGAGAAATAATTTACAGAAATGTGGATTGACTCTCAGTAAAGGTGGGGAGACTTAAAACCGGAGTTTAAAAAAATTTTAAGAAACAGAATCCCTCACTGTGTTTAAGTGTATTTTAGAAAATACAGTAAAATATTTTATTTTTAAAAATCGAAAATATATTTGTAATGATGACTGTGAAGCATAAGTAGCACAGTTGATGTATTGTTTTAACACATTACCCTTAAGAGACAAAAAAATGTATTGTCAGTGCAGGTGTTAAGACAACCTCTTAGTGGATTTACCCCAAGGAATGATAAACTTTGAAAGAGAGCAGGAAAAGTTAAAAGAAAGTCCATGAATTCCTACTCTCTCTGGATAAAGCACAGAGTGATTCTATAGTTTATCAAAACTCGACAGAGGGGTTTTATTTATGAGTCTTTGAGTTGATCTTGCTCAAACGTGTTTTTAATTCTAAAGAATTATAAATTGCATGAAAAGTATCTGTTTGGAAATTTCTCACAAAAGCACTTTTGCTTTAGGGAGTAACCTGGTGTCAACCTAGCAGGTTTCTTTAGGATACTTTCCCAACAAAACCAGGGAAATATTTTCTGATCTGCCAAAGAATTGAAAGTAGTGTCCTCCCTCCTGCAAAATGTGCCTTGAGATCTTTAATTATCACCAGTGCATGTGAGCCATTAGACTAAAGCTGATCCAAGGCATTTGCTCCCAGAGCACACAAACTCGTTGGTTTGGTTTGGTTGTGAAAAGGACACTTCTACTCATCTGTAGAGTCCTTAAAGTCACATCTACATTTTCTTTGAAGGTCTATTATTCTATACGTAAAGTTCTTGACCTAAATGTTTCCAATCTATGGAAGGTGAATTTTTGCAGCTCTGTTTGGAGAAAATTCTGTAAAATATTAAAGACAAAGTGATTCTGGTATCTGGTCCGTTCTTCTTACTAAAAGCATCACACTGTCTTCTGGATAATTTGTTTTAAAGCCTGCAGCAGCTTATAGCAAACACTATAAAATACATTTCTTCTTTACCAGTAGTCAAATCCAAATCCTATTTTTGAGTTTCTGTGGAGTTTCCCTTTTTTATGTAAATAACACTGAAAAACCTCCACCAAATTCATGCCATTGAATATTAGTAGAGATCAGTATTTGATTAGCATTCTCTTTTTCTGTCTCCCCATTCTCACAGTAGTTATGGCTTATGCAGAGCTGAGTGAACAAGTTAAAAGTGCCACACATTTCTGAGGATTTTTCTTCTTGTTTCATCCCATTCTCCAAGAACGTACTCTTCAACTGGATACCTGTCAGTAACACTATACAATCACTAAATTATAGGACTGACAAGTAACTAAAGGGACTGATTAGGGATAAAATCTATAGTTTAATCACTAAATGCTGTAAAATTGGTAAAGAAAAGTTACATTTATATTTTAATTGTAGGTAAGGTTAAATCTCATGTACAAAAATAAGCTAAGCAAATAAGTATTTCCTCCAGAATAGGGCAGAAATAATTATCCTTTGATGGTAATCATAAATGTATTTGGTGGTATGAATCAAATTCTGCCCTTAAATACATATAGAATTTACTGTTTTATAGGAGCATGACTATACTCAGAAAACAATATTATTTAAATTAAAAGCTCTAAAACTCCAAACTGCTGTCAATTCAAAAATCCTCATTTACCAATAATCAAAATTTTGCTTGAAGACTTTAAAGAAACTTTGATTCAATAAAAGGTTTTATTTGAAAGTCCACTAATAACTGAAATCAAGACAAAACTTTTCCACATAAATCCAGAGGGATGATTCAGAACTGATATAATCCCAAGTATTGAAACATGTATACTCTGAATTTTATTTACCGGTGGAAACTGCTGCCAAGCACTACAGCAAATGCCATTATTTGAACTGAAAGGACAACTGCTCTCTGAGTTCTGGAGTTAAGATTAAACCATTTTATGCATATTAAATAATCATAGCTCATTAAAATATATTAAAGGAGTTACAAATTATAGTTCCAGAGTTCTGCAGGCTCTATAACCAGATTCACTCATACTTTAGTGGATGAACTGAGGACAAATGTGCAAGGATAAAAAAAACGAATATAAAAAATACTGAACAGCTATTGCATTGTTTGGGGCAAAAAATACCAGATGTGTATAAGGAACAGTCTAGTCCTTTATTGCAAAACGTCTATAGTTTAACATTCTACCTGTGGCATTAGCTATAAAAAGGATACTTTTAAACCCCTAAGTAAGTAGGATAATAGTATCCTAAATCTAATAAAATGTGACATCAGATATCAGAAAATATGATTTTCTGCCAACCAGGCTGGTAAGCTACTTTATGTGACACTTTTCAAAAAGAGAACATTCTTCCTGTGTCTCTTAACATTGTGTCTGAAGGGGTAAACTGCCAGTTAGGGGACATGTGTGACGATGAAGAGACCCTCTGTGCAGCTGACATGTTGTCCACTCATGTATGGCTGCATGTCACCTCATTTTTGCTGTTGTAGGACCTGGGGCAAGTATTTGATGCAATACTGGCTTTTTTCCTTCTTACTCAATATTTATTTTGTCTTGCTCTTGCCAAAGCTCCGTAAAACTGCTTTGATAGGGAGAGAGATTTTTTCTTTTATTTTCCCTTTTCTAATATTTTTTTATATTATTATTATTTGTTTATTTGTTTTGGTTTGGGTGGGGTTTTTTTAGTTTTTTTGTTTGTTTGTTTTTTGTGAGTTTTTTTTGATTAATACCTTTCTAAGGTTCTTCAAACTCATAAAGGATCAGAGACATTAGCATCTTTCAAGTGATGCTCAATACCTCATGGGATATGTAAGTGACTCTGGCATATTTTACTACAGTATACAACAGAAAACTAATGGATGTCGGCCTGGCTGGGAGAAAAAGAAGCATGTTCTTTATGCAAGCAAGATGTGTGCTCCAGGATGCACCCATTTTCCATCAGAATGCACAGTTCCCCCTGCACAAAACAAAATTTCGGAGGATAAGGACGCTGCAGAGTCCCGTTTCCCTCCTGTCTCCCATACCCATGCTGGGATACTAGGAGGAGGGAAAGCAATCACGTTATTTTTCAGTCAGCCCATACCAACCTCCCTCACTCATGATGCCAGCAAGCTGGTGCCTTCCTTCACATCTCCTGGTGGGTTGGAGAGACACTTCAGCACTTGGACACAACTGAGAGGACCAGCTCAGGGCTGAAATAAGCCAAACAGGCTTAAATCACTGATATCAGGATACACTTGATCTCTTTTCTGTCTCCTTGGTTCCACAAATAGCAGGAACAAATTGTTTCTACATCACATCTTGATGTGCTTACATTTATCTTCATAAAACTTCAATATCAGTTTAGCTGAGGTGCTTACTAATCTGGAGCTATCAACCCACACTTCATGTTCATATGTCAGTCTGAACCTTGAAGAGCAGAACTGGATGTGAAATCGTTATCTGTATGGTACTAATTATTTTTTTCTTTTTCTGTTAAATTAATAGCAGAAGTAGTCATTAAACCTTTTGGTAGCTTTCATTTACCCTGGCATAATTTTGCCAGAGTAAGACAAGGAAAAGTGACTGTCATGCAACAACTGAAGCCTTCTCCTGTCTCCCCATGTAAACCTGCTTCCCTGAAAGAGAGTTGAGTTAGGAAGGGAAACTTGTGCATTGCCTGGGCCTGAATGAAGACTGAAATGACCAAAGGTGCACAATCTTTTCAGGTAAAATATATATGTTGCCAGCTGCGTACATAGCTGAAGACACACAGATATATTGTGTAAAAACCATATATACAGTACTGTCTGACTGCAAATAGTGGCAACAATAGTCAAGATAGCTCATTTTAAGAACCTCTTGACAGATGCTGTCAAGTTAGTACTTGTACAGACGGGATAGGAACATTGTATGGGAAGAAACATAGAGATATGTATGGAATTACTATTCTTATTCACACATGACCATTTCACCTGCCCTCAGTCTATCAGGCCACCAATTTTACAACTCCTAGACATTTACACAGCTTTGGATACGTTCTGTTATGCAAATGCAAAAGCGTTTTTTTTGTTCTTTTTCCATATGAAATGAGAAATTAGAGAATTCCTTTCAATGTTAGAAGGTTAGACACTGGAAGAAGAATTTGTTAGAAGACATTGGAAGAAGAATTTGTAGATAAAGACTCAGGGTAAAATACAGTCAGTTTCATCAAGATAAGGGTGGATAAATAGTGCCAACAACTTATTTTAAAACTTTATACAGCATTTGGAGGATCACTTACCCATCAAATACATTGTATTTGTAAAGAAAACCTGATATTGTTATGAAGTATAAAGATTTTATTGTCAGTCATCTCAAATGACCTCATCTCCATTCTAGTCATATGGAATATTCTGCAAGTGCTTGTAGTGAATTTTGAACCCTTAAATTACCTTATTAAAAGAGAGTTTTCATAATTGTAAGTCCACTGAAATTTTCCTATAGTAATAAATACTTCTGTCTCTATAATGAATGCTTTTTATACTTTGCATGGCTTAATATTTATCTTCCATTCACGTGCTTGACAGGCTTGGTTATTCAACTGGATGTCATAGCATTATACAAAAATAACTTTTATTTATGTCAAGGGCTGGAAACAGTCTACTTCTCTTCCACAGCAGTTTGTAGAAAGAAGTATACTGTAAATGCAAACTGTGAGCTTATGATATATGGGGCAGAAGGAAAGGCAGTGGTGACTCTGCCCAGGCACTATATGAATTTCAAGCAGCACTAGGATCTTTGTGTCCAACTTCATGTGCTCATCTTTCCCTCTGCACTAGAACCTCACATTGCTGTACCATGCTCAGCAGCCCTGAGTAAAAGAATTATTTTTTCCAGAGAATAATTGTCCCATCATAAAACACCTTTGCAACACAAAAGTGGCATAAGGGGGTCACAGAGGTGACAGCACTCAGCTGACATATTTTGAAGTTGTCATTTGTTAGCAGTTACAAAGCCACATGTTAGCAGTAGTCATGCTCTGTATGGGAAATTGGGTGGATGTCCTTGAGGGTCTAATTATAATAATACTGAGAGACAGAAAGTGTTTACATGTTGGGTTTTTATTTCTTTGAATGCTTCTTCAGAGGCATTAGTGTCATTTAGTCCAAAACCTTGCAGCATTTCCTAATCTTCATTTTTTTTATGCCTGCGTCAAGTAAGTAGGTTTGTACCGAACTTGCTTGGAGAGGCAGTGTCTGCAGTGAGGGGCGCACGCCGTAGACCCACACCTACCCTGTGTTCAGCCAGTGGTGGCCTCTGGGGTGGTAGAGTCGTGACAAAGAAGGGCTGTGCTTTGACTTCACAAGCTTCAGTTTTTTTCTGCCATCTCTATTAGAAATTATATTTTTCTTTTTTTGCATTTTATGAGCATTTTAATTATAGTTTCCCTATTTCAGTTCTACTAAATATGAATGAAGCAGGTGAAGTGTAGCCCAGTTGGAGCATTATACTGTTTAGTGCTGGTTACTATCTTTAGCAGAGAAGCTGGAATTCATTCTCATCTCATTTGCTGAGCGCTCTATCATTAAAGTGTCATTGAGAACTGACACCACTTAATTTTAGCAGCTTTCAATTCTCGTTTGCAGCAAGAATAGCTTTAAATGGAGAGGAGTGCAAATTACAGAGAGAGGGATATTTTTACACCACACTCAGCATTTTATCAAACAAAGCAGCCTCACGGGGAATAGGGGACAATACATTATAAAACCAAACTCTCCTCTGATGCTGGTAAATGGGTATTTAATCTTCCTATTGCAGGCATCCACTTTGATGAGCCTGTAATGAATATACTGCCTGGGACATTATCTGAGCTGTTGTGTTTTCCTATATCCCAAAATATCCTTTAGTTTTTATTTCAGGTGTGGTCAAAAAGCAAGCTGGGAAGCTCAGTTGCTCCCTGCAGACTATAGAGGAATCTGTACCTTTCTGCAGGCAAACCAGTTTGGGACATATTTTCCCTTCTCCTCTTCATTGCATAATTGCTTTTTCCTCCCAGCGCAGTTTGAACACTTAAGGGGTTAAGAAAATCACTTACTTGGGATCAGTGGTAAATTTTAACCCATTCAACTTGGCTTCCCTGCCTAATTGGATGTAAGATATTCTCTTGCACTATGTCTTGAGATCTTGCCTTTCTGCTGGAAATCTGGTACTGAATGGATGCTAGATTTACCTCTGTTAATATGTTACCTGTTCTCATCACACAAACATGTATTTGAAGGCATATATATGGCATTATAAAGCTTAACATTAATGCCCATAACAATATCACCTTAAGGCAGTGCTTATCTGCTGTTCTGTAGGAAGTCAGTACTCTGAAGTTGGAAGAAATTCAGGCAGTCATAGCAGTTATCACAGAAATTACAGTGCCCATCAATCTCCCCATCACTCTTACCTGTGGTGGTGCTACTTGACTGAAATATTATTAATCTAGTTTGGATTAAACTTATTTTAACAAACTCTGTTGATTTTATACACACATTTTCTTCCTGATGGTTTCACTGCAGAAAGTTTTAAGAATAATTTTATGTCCAAAATGGCTTCGTTTGGCCATGATGTGAGACCCTTTGAGGATTTTTGTCCTTCAAGCACTGATGTTTCCCTGATCCTTATGTTCATTTTAACACAATTTCCGCCTCACAGTTTTTTGTGTGCTTGATGTTTATGACGTGGCTTTCCTCTTCTCCTACCTGCTCACATTCCTGATGGACTCACACGACAGTTGCTCACAGTTATTAATTCCTCTGCCACGGATAACAGCGTCATGTTGCACATCTTAGAGGAAGGTGCTAGTAACGTACTGCTGTGCTACCACATCCTGTTTCCCTTTTGTAGAGAAAGAGGGGAGGTGGAGGTAAGTGCACACTGAATGTCCCACGACCCAGTTAGAGCCAGAGTGGAAAGGTGATGGGTGGATAAGCTGTGAGGTAGTGTGCAGATGAGTAATGAAGTGACAATTTAAAACAGGGAAGAATCTGAACGACCAGCCAGGGATTGACGTCGCAATTAATTCTCCTAGTCTGATGTTTCTTTGGGTTGCTGCATTTTTACTTGATTACTTGATGGAGCGTGCTGGGGGTGAAATGATGTTATGGGGTGTTGAGAGTCTGGGTTCAAAGGACATTCTACTATCCACTGTTAATTTCTCATCTAACTGAGAGGTAAAAACTTAATTCTGCATCATGTCTTACCATGAAGCTAAAGTAACACCATGGCTCAAACTTTCCATTTTCAGAAATAGTAATTTCATCCAACATCACTTTTCAAAGTGTTTTGTTTTTATTTAAACTATTCACTCTCTACAGTTCCCTGAAAGGAGGTTGTAGCCAGGTGGGGATTGGTCTCTTCTCCCTGGCAGCTATCAGGAAGACAAGATGGCATGGTCTTAAGCCTTGCCAGAGGAGGTTTAGGTTAGATATGAGGAAGAAATTCTTTACAGAGAGGGTAATCAGGCACTGGAATGGGCTGCCCAGGGAAGTGGTGGATTCTCTGTCCCTGGAGGTTTTTAAGATGAGACTGGATGTGGCACTTAGTGCCATGGTCTAGTAACCACGGCGGTGTTGGATCAAGGGTTGGACTTGATGATCTCAGAGGTCCTTTCCAACCCGGCTGATTCTATGATTCTATGATTTACAGTAATTGCAATCTTTGATATTTTACTCCTAGTATAAGATATTTCTACCTGTAGAGTTTCATTGTCAGGCTTTTCACTGGCATAATTTTGTGTCCCCTTGAGCTTGCATTTTACACTAGCTCAAATACCATTGCTGCATCTCTCCTCCTTGGTCCCTTTAGAGTTTCATGTATCTCATTGAAGTCACTCATAATATTCTCTTTTCCAAACAATACAGACCTACTTTTTTTAACCTTTCTGAATATATAAGACCCTTGAGTCCTTATATCATTCTGGATGCCCTTTGCATTGCCTCCTTCCATTTTTATGATAGTTTTATTTTAAAAGTAAAGCTAAGACCATAGGTTTTACTGCAAATGTATGACATTACTATCATTATTATTACTTCTCTTTTAGCTAGCATTTGATATCTCCTTTTTTTTTATTTATTCTTGAATTATATTTTGGTTTATATTTTTTAATTACTTCTGTAAACAGCTGTCTAGGAAGACTGACTTTGGTCTTTGTTATGCTGATTCTTAGAGTTCTGCAATGTATCCTCTGACTTGTATGGATTTATCCTATTTTGTATTACTAACAGAAATCAGACTCCAGTCTCTGTGCCACTGCAGTGGCTCTTTGAATGCTTATGTTTCTCACTTTTCTTTTAGCACATCACATTTGAATTTTGTCCATCCAAAAGACCTTTTTATTACATTGCAATTTTACGTCATGGTGGGAACAGGTTGAAGAAGCTTGGTGTGGCATGGGAGTCACAACTTTTTACCTCTCTGAGAAGTGTGTAAAGTCATAAAGTAACTGTAAAATGTTGCCACCACTGAGAACGGAGAGTGGTACTTATGAACATAGCTGTGAAGTGGAAGGAAGCTGGACTGGTATCACTGAGATTGCTGTCGGTAGCAAAATCACCTAAACCTTGTACACTCAGCCTCTGTTCCTGCTGTGACAGCACAAAGCAGGATTGAAGAGGCACTTGGCCATGGACGAAGCACAGTTTCAGACATGCTCAAACAGCAGACAGAGTCATAAGTTAGGCCATCAGAGCATATTTTACAGAAGTAAGGAATGCTGGCTTTTTGTTGCAAAATGCTAGTAAAAATCAAGTGGTTCTTAAAATAAAAATGTACCAGTGTGTTTGATGGATAAATTGGACTAAAATGGAAACTCAGCTCCAGTTTAAGACTTCGTCTAAATTTAAAAGAGTTCTTGTCTAATACAAAAGTAATGTTTTCCTCTTAATATTTACAATACTGTTGTTAACACCAATATTCCCAATTACAAGAGCTGAGAAAGATCACGTGGTAAAAAACTGAAATGTCTGAGCTTCTCCATTGTCAGGGTAGAAGAAAGGGGTCAAATGTCAATGAGAGTCAAGTTTCTGATATATTTTCCCCATCTGTCAGATCTTCAGTGGTACGTGTTTTATTTAAAATCTGATTTACCGTTTCGCTTGTATATTGAGTCATTTTTCGTCTGATGGTCATACAGCATCAAGTAGGAAAAGAGAAATTTTTTAGAAGATGCTCAAATTTGACAGTAATTACTGGCAATATAGTCATCAAGTGGAAAGTTCCAATATTTTTCAAGCATTTAAAACAACAGGTTTTCAAAGTAAGAGTTTTAAAGGTAAGAGTTTTAAAGGTAGGAGTTTTCAGGACATGAAGTTTACTTTCTTTAGTTCTTCAGAACATAGTCAAGAAGAAAACGCAAGTTTCTGTGTTCTTTGTTATTTCTCTCAATACTAAGAACAAAAGAGCAATTTCTTCATGATACTTGATGTACTTAATTCTGAGGCATCCTGATTTTTCTTTGTATCCATAGATTAAAATTAATACAAGGCTATGTAAAGGTGCAGGATAGATCCCACTTAAAACTGAGAAAACTTCTTTATATGGTTAGCAGAGATCCAATCACCACTTTCTGTCTTGTCTGTTATTTAACAGGGCTTTTTCTGCTTTCAGAGGAGAGGAGCAATCAACCTTTATGTCTGCTTAGACCATGGTTTCCCTCTCCGCTGATAATGTTAACAAGAGTTCCAATTATTGTCAATCATCATGGCATTTTCGCTAACATGAATACCAACAGCACTGACTCATTTCTTATATGGTCACCAGTTTTTGTCATTCTCGACCTGATCCAGGTTTGCATCAGCGACTGACAAAAGAAATGATCCACATACCATTACCAGGTTCTTCAATCATCCAATCTGCTCAGTCACTCTGAATTTATTGACCACTTCTTTTGGTATTGTTTTTATTTCCCCAGTAGTATTTCCTTCCTTTC